>NW_028297127.1:10858938-11101438 GCF_055798465.1 Pogonomyrmex barbatus
ATAGTGGCGGTGGTAGCGGCAATGGTGATGGCAGTACTTCGGTGACGTACATATGTACGTACGTACGTACGTACGTATGCGCTACCACTGGCCTATCATCGGCTGAGAATTCTCGTTGGCGTGGGCTTCGTTATGTAACCGTATACGATAGTGAATTACGATGGTAAACTACCTACTCACGAGTCTCTCTCGCCGCAATCTCTCTTTTCTCTCTCTCTCTCTCTCTCTCTCTCTCTCTCTCTCTCTCTCCACCCCTCCTCTCTCATCCTCGCTCCTCGACTCGACTGTCTTCGCTATACATGGAGAAAGTACCAGCTACCGCTGCGTCGCTGGACCGTGATCACTCTCGCTACTAGAATGCTTTCACCGTTTCTTCGCGCGTCGCGAGTGGTCATCCTCTCGCTGCTCGATGCATTATCATCATCATCTCCGGTGCACTGACCTACCGCATGTAGCGCGTATACGGATCATTGATTATATGGCCGCTGCGTACGCTACGAGCGATGTATCTCAAAAATGAAATATACTCTACATTAGAAAACTATATACTATCAATTAAAATTTTTTTTTTTCATTTTTCACGTAGTCATATTTGCATTTTGTATTTTCTGATGTTTAATGCATGCATATTTTACTATTAAATTTTCTATCGAATAATTTCTAAGTTTTAATGCTTTTGGATGAAAGATATTTCGGAATCCATGTTGTTAAAAATTGACATTATTCAACATTTATTCGAAATCTGTATTATTAAAAATATATTGAAGAAGTGCGCAAAAACAGCCGTCAAAGAACATTTAATTTTTGCAAAATAGAATATTACGTCAATTTGTTCAGATACGAGGAAAAAAAGAAAGTGACGGCAAAATTTGATGAAAGAAAGCTTATGTCATAATAAAATCGCACATCCTTGATTGGATATTTTCTAATTGCGCTTGTGTGTCGACTGTTGGCTAACCTCAAAAGCAAGACGCGCGGGCAATGGCCTGGCCTCCTCCCGGTCCCCAGTGACCTCGATTGATGCGCGGTGTCCTCTCCCAGTCTACCTTCTACCTCCCCTCTTTTCCCTACTCTACACCCTCTAAGCGGAGCGTTGACTCGACATCGCCCAATCAGAGGCCGGTTCGTCGACTCTCTGGGCTGCTCTCTCGGGGTCGTTCTAATCTCGCAACGTCCCTACGCCACAAGCCAAACTGACGAGAAGCGCGATAAGAGTACGATCTCCCTCATCCTCTTTCCCACATACATGCATACGCATCTTTTTCTTTCCTTCGCTCTCTTTCTCTCGTCATCTCTCGCTCCCTCCTTTATTTTGCCTTTCTCTCGCTCCCTCTGCTGCCGTCGCGAGAGATGAACAACCTCAAACCATGTCGGCACTCTTATCGCTCGCGAGCTCGGAACTCTTATCGAGTGAGTGCGTGTTCGCTCGAGTTCGCCAAGAGAACCAATGGCAAAGATGACAATTTTTCTTGGTCATTCCATGTAACGTGAACGCTCATAAGGCGCGCTCGTCCTATATTAACGCATGGAGTGGGAAAGTCATGATACTTTGAAGGAACCAACGACCCAGTTGGGCTAGTCGCAGTAAATATCAACGCTTTTGTCAAAGCCTCGATACAGATAACATAATTCCATTAGGAAACTTTTTCTAGCAATCTTGCAAATCTCAAAAGTTAAATGAGACAAATAATATGAGAGATTGGTTTCTCTTTCAATAAGAGAAATTAATTGTAGATAGTATTTCTGAAAGTTAAGCAAAGATAATTATGTTTCTTTCGATTTTTATTTTTTAAGATATAACGCCACACTTGATAGAGAATGCAATAAAGTTAATAGGCATAACAACAAAACAAGTGAAATATGCATGATAAAGTGTAAAGCGAAAAGAAAAAGAAAGAAAGTCATTTTATTTCTCGTACGCGTATTTCCCTTTCATTGGCATCTGGACGAGCTACCTTCGCCGCTGCCTTAACTTCCTAGCCAGACCACTCTTACTTTCTTTCTGGTGAACCATGTTTCGTTCGGTTCGCACAGAAAAAAAAAAAAAGTAATCATTTTCTAATGCGTCATGTTCTCTATTATGTCATGCCAAATTATTTGACTCGAATTTTATCGCGAATTTTGATTTGGACGAAACGTGTAAACAACATTTCACTATCTTTTACTATTTCGTTTCCAACGGAGCTGTATACTTCATTTATTTTGTTCGATTAGATTAGCGAGAAGTGAAACGAATAACCATTTACGATCTAAAGTATTTTACGGAAATTCAAACTGAACGATTACTCACGCGCTCCAACCCTCGGAACTTGGGTGGTGTGAGGAAAAGGTCGTGGGGGTGAAGGGAGGGCCGGTGACCTCGAGGCCAATGAACTTTGACCCACCAACCAGTCCCGGTATCGTTCATCCCTCCCTTCGGTACTAAGTATAGCATTTCTACCAACCTGTCGTTCTATGCTACAGATATTATATCCACCCCAACTTATGCGTCCCTTCTCTCTGTGTGCCCATCCCTTCGAAAACTCGCTAATTCCACTCTTCTTGCTACGCTTAATGCAAATATTCTCGTCCGTTAGAAAATGTTCGTTTTAAGTAATTATGCTACACAATTCGTTCTTTCTTGTATGAGATTTCAAAAAAAAAATATGAAAAAGTTTATTTAAAATGTAGCGAAATTTATTGTTTGGTATTATTTAAGTTAACTTAAAAATTAAAGTAATATAATAATTTTGTACGTGTATATGTATGTATGTAGTGTAAAGCTAATCATGAGGAGAAGAATAACATATTATCAAGTAATCAAAATTCGATACAAATGCTTTGCGGATCGGTCCACTCAAATAACATATACTTCTTTAGCAACCCATCATAGATGCCTCTTCCATAGAGGCAACAGGGAGATTCGTGAGCGTCGAGGTCGCGAGGTTGATGACCGCCGAGGGTGGCACTCACCCTAACTAGGCCAGCAGATCTATCTTTCTCTTTCTCTCCATCTCTCACCCCCCTTTCTCTTGATACGCCCTTCTCTCGGTTTCTCCCACCCGATATATAATCACATCCCCCACCAGGATACACGCCACCTCTCGGAGACGGGGTCCATGGTTCTGCTATTTTCGCGGGGCACTCGACACGGATATACACGGGCCACCTACGTTTGCCGGGATAATTTGTGCTATCGAGGTCATTCCACTCTGCTTCGCGAGGACGAAGCTACCACTTGGCCCCGCTGTATCGCTTAAACCCCGGGACTTAATCCTTTTTTTTCTGCTGAAAGCGAGAATATCCCGTGTTACTATTATGACGATAATGATATTTAAAATCTGCTTCCACTCCCTTGTCGCGTTTACATTCTCAAATCAATTCATTCTCGGCTGAGTACATGCAAAACAATAATAATTTACACTTATTCTATAATTATTTAATGATGTATAATTGTATGTCGAAATTATGAACCAATTTTAAATTCATTTGAAAAATTTATTTTTCTTTTAAAATGAAATAATTTAATTTTTACTTTTACTTTTTTATTATCTGTTTTGTGATTGTGATAAAACCGGTAATAAAATATTTTTTCTAAGATGACAGTCTCGATCCATATTATTTACTTGATATTTTATTTTTTGTTGAGTAAAAAAAGAAAGAAAGTTATATTAGACGCAATGTTCTTAAGGGTTTTGATTATGAGCAAAAAATAGGAAGAAATAAAATATGATAAAATAAGAAATCAATTGTAAATCTCCATAAGTAAGTGCTCTCTTTTTTTAACAACGCAAACAAAAAAATGAAATATTTTGTAGCCATGAATATATAAGGCTTCGTCCTTTTTATGTTTCAATAATTCATATACGAAGAATTGAAAAAAAGGTCACGTTTTTGAATTATGCCAAAAAAATGACATTGTAACTTCACTAAAACTTTCTATAAAAATTCGTATGTCGTTAGGAATTCAGATGGTTTTGCATTTAACCCTTTTTTAGGGTTAGAGGATAAGGTAACATGTCACATTAGATATTGTGATTTTTTTAAGAATGACTGAGAAGATTTTTCTATCGCCACAAAAAAAATTAAAAAAGGGTTATAGCTAGTGATTTTATGGTCGTAAATTTTACAGAATTTACATAAGAGGATCATAAAATAATCCCGTTTTAAGCTTAATAAACTCACAAACAGTATGTGTTCACTCTAATTTTTATTTTCTAAACTTTTCCATAATTTTTCGATTTTAAGATGGACAAATTTGTTTTTATCTAGATTTGTATTAGATATTCTTTTTAGGTATTACCGATTTAAGAGATTTTTATCGATTTATCAGTAATCATGTTGCAATACATCCGACTCGCATTGATTTGATCGATAATGATCATATATCAGGATCAGTGAATCATGCGTGACAATAAGAAAATAAATTTAAGACTTTCCGACCTTCATATATTATTATTAATTATTAGACGCGCATAAGAGAGCTACTTTATATGTTGTCAGTAAAAATAAGCGTTTCTCGGAGAGAAAGTTACGTATCTTCTTAAGATTCGATTTCGATTGTAACTTTCACTAAGTTGCATTTATTCTTCGCCTAGTAATATCAATCGCATTTATCGCGTCGTACCTAACGTACTTCTTTGCTCTTTAACTTTGCACGTTTCTCCACATTGTAAGTGATTATCATATCTGTGGCTAATAAAATGCATCGCACGACGGATAATCGTGACGTGTAAACACTTAATCACTCCGGCGAGTATCTAGCGAGAGCGTATTCAGCTTAGAAGGGGAAAAATATTGAATCACGATCGAGAGGCGGCGTGAACGTCGAAGGTGCGCATACAGAATGATTATCCTCGTTTGATGTCGATGAACCACTTGACGCGAATTCCGGCTCCGAAGGACACAAGATCGCCGATCCGCGACGAACTTCACGTACAAATCCGCTATATCGGCATAAAGATTTGCATACCCGTTTGTCTCTTATCTCTTATTACGCGGCGCTAATCGCACCAATTGCAACCAATTGTGCAAGTTATAAATATGATAATAACTGTTGCTTAATGTCGCCGCATGTCGATAAAGCGATACGATCGATATAAAAGTTGGAGGTATAATAATGCAAGTTGCTCCAGAAACTGTCATATTTCTCTTCTGTTAGAAATTTTTTCATTATTTTATTTATCTAACCGTATGCGACTTTATTTGTACAATACGCAAAAAGATTATGTTATTGCATTTCATATTAATTGAATAGTATAATTGTATAGAATTTGTTAAAATACTTTTTAATCGTTCAGTTTGAAAAGAATATATTTCACAAAAGAGACATACGATTCATTGTTATAATTTGTGTAATCATCCGTAAGATACTTTTGACTTTCTGCGAGCAGTCGATGCTACGGCAACACATAATCGGGGGTAGGTGGAGGTTGTGGGGTGCGTCGAATCCGTGTCGCGGTTGACCGGGTTAGGAATCGTGGTGAGATCATTGCCCCAACGACCTGATACCATCAACCCCGGGATTCGTGATGATATTTCCGCGGGAAAACGAGAGGCCGGAAACGGACAACGAGGACTGATTTCTCGAATGTAATACCGAGTTTTGCACACATTTCGCTTTTATTAATATCGTTACGGATAAATTATCGTAAATATGTAACTTTCGTGAATGAATTTTTTTTTTTATACAGATATGCTAACACAAACAATAATTTTTATAACAAGTATAAAGTAAGTTATAGTCTTACAGAACGAGTATAAAAAGATTATATATGATGTGTGGAAAAAAGATAAAAAATAATATTATACTTTTTTTATCGGTCAGCGCGAAAATCGCTTTTATAATCGCAAAAGCATTATTTATGTAATTTATTTTTGTATCGCAAATTAGCACTTAAGATATCACAAAAATTAATTGATGCAGGAATTTCAGTTTCATCGAAATATAATTTAAAAGAATAATTATGAAGCTATAATATAGCTGCTTGCTGTCATTTTTTAAAAATAATCGATTGTATTGTTAGAAATGTTTTGAATTATTTTTATAGATTCATCTACTTCCGCGAAATATATATATATATATATATATATATATATATATATATATGTATATAATATCATGTTTCATTATATTGTCATTATGTTCATCTTATATAATTTCATCGTCATTAATGAAAGTAACATGATTCAGCTTTTTAATCATAATTTAATACTTCATTTCTAGGATTATGAATATATTTATAACAAGTGTTAAACATATTAAATAACACATACAATAGAATTTTCATAACGTATGCAAAACTACTTTCGCTGGATATAAAAATTAATTTCACAGCTTTATCATATTTAAAAGTATCGTTTTAAGATGTTGGGATGAATTTCATTAGCAAAAACGAACTGTCTCAAACAAACGAAGAGAGAAAAAGGGAGAAAAAGAAAAAGAGAAGACACGTATGTTACACTCGTCTATCTGTATGGAGGCATACGTCAGTGATCTCTCAAGGCCTTCACACATTAGCCGTTCGGTAGCGTTCGCACCGTCCCACTTTCCTTCGCGCTCGGTCAACGACCTCGTAGGTAGGTGTAGTAAGTGCTCCAAGGTAGTACACCACAACATGCTCACATGTCCGCACATTCGTGATTCTCTATCCCGTTCTTGCTACAGATCGTTTCAAGGAAAACATTTTTCGCGCGATTACACGAACGCTTCTCTATTTACAGGGAAGAAATGAAGAGAACTTACTTTTTACATGTGATTTTCATCAATGCAATCTGACCTGTGTGAAATTTAATTAAAATTATTAGTTTATACTAATGTTGCAAATCTCGAAAGTTAGTACATCGTTTCCAAATAATTTTTTTTTTTTTTTGTAATTTACACAATGTATTTGTTGCATATATTTTAAACTTATAAATAGATCACTCGTTAGACTAGACTCTAGGAAAATATTGCATCAAGATCGTTCAATTGCAAAAGTTTACTGATAAAAAGTAATTGACGGCGCTATGGAAGTAATATATAGCAAGTAGTACTACCAGTTAACTGCGAGCTAACTACAGAAATATATAACGAGAATATCGTAAATCAAAAGTTTCAAAACTAAAATTAAACAAAAATAAATTCCATCATATATCGTAACATCCAAGAATTAAAGAGAATTAAATTTATCTCGAATTCGTTTTTTTTTTTTCAAAGAGAAAATTTTATTTAGCCATTCTTGCTGGATTTTAGATGCATTATAGTATATTAAGGATGAGATTTTATAAGACTCCGATGGAAAAAATGTAATTTTTTATGTTTGAATTGATCGAGTAGTAATCGAATGGTAAGCCGAAGAATATCGCTCTTATTGAGGATTTTGAGTCATCCTGTACAAAAATACGCGAGTATGCGATACAACTGCTACGCACACGCATGAAAGAATCTCCCTCATTTAACGGGACAGTTCGCGTGCAATCCGTATGAAGGCGCCACTACCTTTCGCGAATCTCCAACGAGAAGTCGGTACGACAGAGAATTCACATCTCGCGAGTCGGTATTGATACGATAAAACGGTTGAGATAACATTACAAACTGTTAAAAGGTCCCATTGATCATAATTTTTGAATATAGTTTTATTTTTCTGACTAGAATTTGTCACACAAACTAATGCGCTATTCTGTTTGGAAAAAAAAAAAAAGATTAGATGAAAAATTGAACAGTTTTTGCTAGTAGTATTACAATAATTTCTTAAGATTCCTTAGGCAGAATTTAGACATTTTATTGATCTTTCCAACAGTTTCATTTTATTAGTTTCGTCCTATAACGGTATTTTTACTGCAGTCTGACCATTATGTGTGATTTTTTTTTTATTACAAAGTGAGTTTTATTACAGAAATTCGTTTGTGCACAATAGAGACATATGCCGAGAAAGAAAAGAAAGGAAAGAAATTTTAAAAAAAAGAAGAAAAAAATAACAAAGCAATGACTTGACAGATGTCGAGCGAAAGGTCGGTGAATGTAGCAAATAATTAGAACGCTGACTTGCGCGATACACTGACGTCAAGCTAAACCCTTACGCAACATCTATAGACAAACGCATTTCTGCATATGGTATCTATTTTTAGTTGATCAGTGTCGGGTGTCCCACTTGCGACAATATACGGTCATACAGGTTTGCGATAACGATATGAGATATAAAGTATCACCTGCGCGCGAAATCGGCATAACTTAATAAGTATTCCGAATCGATTATATCTTTCAATAATGTGTAATACAGGTTTCGCATACATAAGAATGTACAAAAAGAATGTATACATTTTTGTATGATCATATCGTATATACTATTACGTTAATTTTTCATCTTTTTTTTCCAGATAAATCAATCTCAATTAACAAACTTTATAAACTTGAATTGTCAAGTTAGTGATTAATTATCATTACAAAATAAAATTAGCAATGCAATAATTTGACGATTCTCTTTTTTTTAAAATATTGCTCTCTTAGTGAATTTTATCGATAGTTATGTATATTATTAGATATCAAATTATATCGATTAATATCGCTGAATGTATCATTGTACTGTTCGTGTGTTTAATAGTAGTGATCTTTGTTAGTTATTGATGACTTCCGCTTATAGCCTTCTATCCTATTCTTATCCTCCGCCGTTGCTATTTCTCGCAGAGTTTATATCGCTCGTAAACAGATGTTATAAATGTGCATCGGCAATTTGCAGAGACTAAAGACTTGCGAAAATATAATCGTGGTAATCTATCTATGTCGTAATCTCATTGTATTGAGCTATTAATTGAAGCTATTAATTGAAGATATACCTAATGTGAAGTTCTATATCGTAGAAGTAATTTAATTCTAATCAATTTGCACTCGCAAATACATCCTTCATCCGTTTGGCCCATTAATTCCATAATTTTCCCAAAGAAATTAAACGCGCGCGCGTGCACACACACACACACACACACACACACACACACACACACACACACACACACACACACACACACACACACACACACACACACACACATATATATACCATACCTTTCTAGTTAAGCTTCCCCCAAATAGCGTGGGCATTCTGACGCCTGCGCAAAAAAGACGCCCCGCGTTCATCCCACGTTTCACCCTTGCCGCATCATTCATGGTCATATCAACCCTCGAATACGCATTAACTTTCCGTCGCGGCGGAGCATTGTTTTGTCATCACCGCGAACATGTCAACAATCGTGGTACGTGATGAGACAAGCGAAAACGCGATCGTTCGCCGACCGGTCATCAGATACAACAACCTGAATCCGATCCTGATCAGCGAGGCGACCACTATTGTAATCACCGAGACGCAGAAAGCCGAGAGACGTCTTCCACGCGTTAAAGGTTCGTCCTCTGTTCTCCATAATATCCTGTGAATATACCGGCCTGCGGCACGATGTCATATTCGTATTTCTAATAGTGGAAATCTCTCGAAACAGATATAAAAAAGAGATATCGAAATATATAACAATGTCTTCATCTGGCGAAAACATAATGTTGTCCTTCGCCTTGTCGGATCCTACCGGCATCTGGCACTCTCTTATTTATTAATATCCTTCAATAAACTTTCAATTGTTACAATTATTTTTCCACTCCCATGATTATAATTTATTGTCTCGACGAGGTCATTTCTTTGCAAAGATGTGTTGCTCAATATTGCCGTTCCGCGCAGGATCGGTCGCAGTCTGATGTAGGATTGGACTAGTCTAATAATTCTTGCGTATCATATGATGTAATACTGGGGATTCATATTTCCTGACATACGAATATTTGCGAGTATCATATAATTTTATCGCAGTCAAAATATTAAAATATTTCAAATTTCGTTTTTAAGCTTTTACAAATTATTGCTCCGCTCACCTACGCAATTATTAAATTGGTCATTCGCTCTCATATTTTAATTAGTATTGACTGACGTCGATATTCGGAGTACAAATTTCATATATATTAAATATCACTGCAAAGGGAAATATTTGCCCGCCTTAACACAAGTATGACAATTGTGGGCGTATCGAGATTAAACTTTTATTCCATTATGATCGCATTATTAAGCTTAGCTACTACTTATATTAGCTCTCATTGTGTCAATACGTTTCTATAAAGTTTATATCACTTTTCATATACAATCGGATGCATTTAGATTTAGAATATATTATTTGCGCGCCTTTCTCCGGGAAAAGCTTTGACACCGAGTCGTATCGATTTTACCTCGAGTAGAGCTCACGTGCTTGTTGACATTGACATTGTTCGCGGGCTTGCACAGACGCGGGCCTGCCATCTGTCGACCGCGAACCTTACATGCACCTGACGATTAACTTGTACCGTGTACCGCACGATGGCAGCTGCATCGCTCAAATATTGTCCCTTTAATTCGCAGACGTGGGAAAAAAATATATTTTCTTACGTAGGAATACATTTTTTTTAAATATTTTCTTGCATAAGAGAAGATACTCTCACAATTGTCTCTGTATTCTCAGATTTAATTCTTCTATCTAACTCGACTTACTTCTCCTTGTTAATGTATTCAACGATCTTAGATAAATCGTGTTAAAAAAAATCGAATAACCTCCTAAGTGTGTTTCAGTTTTTGACTTGTTCATCGACTTAGATAATCTATTAATAACGAGTGTTACCTGGTTTCTTTCCTTTTATCGTACTTCAGACATTCTCATTTCAAGGATGTATCGAGATTCCTTAATCGTCCGTCACGCGAACTCAATAATCACCACTGAGTCTTGCACCAATAATCACATTTTTATCAAGGTTTTTTTATCAGTGGCCACTTTCGCGGCAGGTATTCCTTCAGAGATCAAATAATCTAACACCGACGATGCAAAACTATGTTCAGTACGGCCCTGAGCATGTCGGGAGAAAAAAACCGTCTGGTAATAATAGACACGGGGGAGTGTACCAGTCGTCATAAGTTTTGCAATTACTTATAGAGGCTCATGGTCGTTGTTTTATAACTATACGTTGACTGAGAATGAGGTCTACGTCCGCTGTCAATAATAGTCTCTTTCCGATGATACGTTTCTGTATATAAAATTTGTTTGCGTTAATCTTCAAAACGGTCTAGTTTAATTGCCGAAAAAGTTATAGAGATCCGTTTCATCTCATCAGTCCAAGCTTTATTACGTTCGTTCATAAAGAGTTCTATTTCCTTTATCGAAAACAAACCCGGATAGTAAAAATCCAAACATTCTCTATGGGCGATGCGAGTTGAGGTGAGAGTGCTTTCACCTTTCTCTCTGACGTCTCTTTTCTCAGCCGCGCGACTCGCCTGCCGCTCGCTCCTCTTTCTCTCTCTCCCTTGACAGCTTTTACTCTCGATCGCTCGCTACCTCTGCCACTTGGAGAAAGCTGCAGCTCTGACCTCGCGCTCGCGGCGACATTTCTTCTTTCTCGTCTTCAATCTCTCCCTCCCTTGCTCTCTCTCTCTCTCTCTCTCTCTCTCTCTCTCTCTCTCTCTCCGTCAAAGATCCTCTCTCGCACTTGTTGACATCTCGCCGGCTCTCCTTCGGAGTTGCGTCACATCTCGAGATCTTGTATATCTCATCGGGCGTCATCCGCCTGTGCGACAGCACACCTTTTTTTATCGGCTTACATAAACGCATCACCGAACGATTCTTGTACGCGTTTTCTCATAAAGTCGAATGAATATTGACTTAACGCGAACGGTGGATACTCAATCGGTGGATACGCTTCAATTACATTTCATCACCGCATCTTGCAATTTCTTTTTTCTTTTCAATGGAAACAATTATTAAATCTTTGCTTGAATAAAAAAATAATATAGAGAAATATTTTTCATGTTCAAGTTTAATATTAATGAATATGGGTTAAGTATTCGAAAAACAGGATCAAATTGTAGATACTAATATTTACTGAGATCATGAGCAAATATATTAACAAATTTTCGTCTTATCTTTTGAACTATAATTTTGCAATCATTTTTCGCGATAGAATACAATATACAGTAATATATTTTTACGTATTCTCCGTACTTATGTATATATGTGCATATATATATATATATATATATATATATATATATATATATATATATGCTCAATGTTTAAATAACAATTAAGCTATTGAGACTCGAGTGATGAAATTTGAACATTCTTAGACAAGGGCAAAAATTTCATTGCAATGTCTCGCAAATGAGGCGCAAATGAGACGCAAATGTCTCTACAGTCGAGCATGTCCAATGCGGTATTGAGCAACGGCAAACGGACCTCGGCCGTCCTGGATGTCGGCCGGTAACCCCGGTCGAATCAAGGCCGCGGTACACCAACGCTGTTGGCTCTTACTTTCACGCGTTAGACGGCGCTTGTTCTACTCCACGTATCGATGACGACGTATCGTCATCGTGCAAATCAATCCAAATACTTGATCAATGCGATCGCTAATCGTTAATTATGATATTTACAATGTAAATTCCTTTCTGTTTTGTCGCTTCACATACATATTTGACGCGTATTCACCAAAAAAAAACGATACCATTTTCCCCATAAGAATAAAAAAGGAATAAAGTTAGTTCTGTTTACGAAGCTGTTTACGAAGTTATTAGAAGATTAGGATCAAGGTGAAGAAAAATCGAGTCTATAATTAAGGGAGCGTTGAAAAATATCAAAGACATTAAATTAATATTTTAATATCAGATTTTAATATCATCGCTTACATCAGACCTCTCTGTTTGTCTTCGTCGGTCTCTTGGCTATTACGCACCTAACACGAATAACTTAGCACTGCTTACGTCAGTAGAGACCGCGGGTGAATACTTCTCCTCTGGCATTCTGTTAACACCGTGGTAAACGGTGGTTTGTACTCCTCGTGTCAGCAACAGGCGCAACCAGGCCATACCTACGACCCGATGGCCTTGCTTTACGCGTCGGACCGCGTCGTCTTACGAAACCGACTTCGATTATTTTTCGATCGCACCGCGTGTACTTTTCTTCATCCATCCCGCGTGTTTTTGCGACGCCTACTTTTATAAAATGACGAACTGAAGGTAAAGCATTCGAAACGTCTAGCGATAGAAGAACGACACCACTTTCAAATGGTGAACGTGAAACAACCGAAAGGTATTACTCGTCTTAACGTATCTGGTGCGTTGAATTTTATCTTAAGAGATATATCTCTTTTCGAGTTGTCCCACATTTGACAACTCTAATTAAAGCGAGCTGCTACCGGGTACAATTGTCACACTTCCGCGTTCTAACTCGATTCTATCTCTTTTCTGCATGGAAAGTTTCCCGCGTTTGCATCGTGTCGATCGTGTGTGGTAATACTTTTGCCGTCTGTCGTCTCTACGCGTGATATTTCTGCCATCGAGTTAGAAAGTTTTCGGAGATAGTGAAAATCGAAAGTAGTTTACGTGGCAGCGACCTGTCGTAGAGAGGCCTCGGAGAGGCACACCGGAGACGTGCGAGGCTCCTGCTTTTTCCCGGGATTCAATTACGATTAATGCGCGCGGGCGACATGTCCGATCTGGACTGTGCATGAGACTTGCGCAATGTGCGAGAGAGTGCGGCGACAGCGTCCTCAATAAATTTTCAGTTCAGCAATGCCGAGCTGGTCATTGCTCCCGACCCATTTGCGCGCCAACTCAGCTAGTTCTCTCTCTCCCTTTACTTCATTCTCCTGCCTCCGTCTCTCACTTGTTGTTCTCATGTCTCATGTGTGTGAAGATGTGTTGTGAAAAAATAGGTGAATTAAAGAGAAATCGATGGAATAAATTCCATCGATTTAATTGGACATCTAATCTCCGCCTGGATAACTTTTTTTACATCAAATTTTGAAAAAAAAAAAAAAAACAGAATGATAATGGCGAAGGTAATCGAAGTCTCGTTATAGAAGAGCTCCAGATTAATTGAGATATACGTAGACGAAACAAATGGCGGTGGCTTTGTGATTGTAAACCGTGTAAACGATTACGTGTGCGCGATAAGAATAATAACTTCCACATTATGCGGCGCAAAGCAATAAAACGCCGTTGGATTTCTCAGACATCATGCAGACTCTACGTACACGTTTGCCCGACGAGATTATATCGATTACATGTAATGACGACAGAAGTCATTAACGCAATACTTGCTTCGTTCGCTCTTTCTTCTTTCTGGCCGGGTTCGTTCGCCTCTTCGGTTATACTCTAGGCGCGACTGCTGCGTGATGAACGCACATTCTACTAGAATGGCTGATTTTTGCGAAGAAAATTCATTATTATCTCACCATATATAATGACATTGTGAGCCGCAACTTTGCTTCCTTGTAATCTCGCCTAAGGATTCACCGTTAAATCGATGCACGACAAAAAGCAAAATTACGAAAAATATGTCGGTTCCACAATAGTTCCGCATACTACTTTCGCGGTTATCTATTTTCGAATTTTCTTATCAACATTCCATAATTATAATTGTCTGAACGATCTAGATTTGTGTCATCCGGTAACTAGTATTTCGATATTTTAGTTTAACGTAATTAATATGTTGTCTTAACAAATTAACACTTTAAATATTCTACAAGATGAAGATAGTGCAGAATTTTATTTATTTAGAATAAATAATTAATCCCCATCTATTTTATAAGAGTAACCTGATTCCTTAAACGATTGACGAGTTCAATCTTATTTTCAATTTGCGATAAAATCTCGCAATGAGAGAGAGAGAGAGAGAGAGAGAGAGAGAGAGAGAGAGAGAGAGAGATCGCAGAAATTTGCGCGGATCCAGTCGATCAATTTCCAATTACGTCATCTTATCATACGTTCGAACAGAAACGATAGAGATCTATCGCGCGTTTTATCGATAAAAGCGCGTCCAGCGAGCGCGTACTCATACCATTGCACGACATTCGTGCGTGAGTCAAGTACATTGACACGGAATATTCGCGGAGGGCAGGGACAAGAGGAGCCATAGGTCACTCACCGCTGCATGTACCGCGCGTCGCGCCTCGTTCTCTTCTCCACACGCGTTAAACTCACACAGCTAACGCGCGAACACCCGCCACGCGTATCCTTGACGCGTGCACCTACCTTCTCATTCGTCCCAGGATTCCACGTATAACGGAATCACGAGTTCACGTTTAGTAGAAACACACGTGTCAGAATCTACTCGTAAGGTGTGAGCATATAGATCGATAGATCGGCGAGCGGTCTCTCGTTCAGAGGGGATCATTCTGATATGTCACGCTTCAGTAACAGCAATTCAAAAATTGACGTATGCCATAACAGCTACATTTCTATCAATCTATCTGCCTTTAGTACCGTGTTTCGTCTGATATGTGATCTTTAAAGTTTATAACGAATCATTTTCAAAATTTGTGATTTCAAGTCTGTCAGAGCTATAATTGACAATTCATAATAAAATATGAATTATCAAATAATAAATTAAATAGAATATAAATAAAGTAAATATGTTAAATTAGTTTTCCGTGTTTCCTGATGACGACGATTTCTTCGCCTTTCGAAGATGATTGATAATCCTGATGTAATCAAAGATATACGTTTCTCTCTCTATCTCTCTATCTTTCTCTCTCTACCCCACTTTCTTCCATGAAATAAACCAACAATCGGAGTCGAATATTCTACCGGCTTTTAATCAGAGCACGATGAAGCGGTTGGAAACGCACGAAAGCAACAAACGTAAACACCAAACACTTTCGGCCAAACAGTTTAGGCCCGCGGCATAATTCATCCTGACCAATTTATGTTAGAGTTGACATTAGATTTGCATTAGGACATGACGAATATACATACAGCCTAATGCGCAGGTTGATGTTAAATTAATTGAGAGATCCTCCCGCTTTTTCTAATCAGATATTTTAGTATTACGTACTGCAATTAACTTATTTTTTGTTATTTTTTTATCGTCTGAATCAAGACTACGATATGTTTTATGGCCAGGGGCAATCAGACACATATCAGCACGATCCTTGAAAACGCAATCTCACGATTAATTATCGATGTTTAACATTGAAACGACGTGCATACGTTTCCTTTGAGCAGGAATAAATAAAGAAAAAAAGAAGAAACGGGAGCGCGTCTTATTTTATGGCGGGTATGCGAGGCGGAGGAAAGTTTCGCAGAGCCGGATCGTGGCCATTGGCATTTCGTCACTGGCCAACCAGGTTGAATAACCGGCGTTACGTCATCGCGGTACGCGTTTGCAGACGGCCAGGAGGAAAGGGGGGCAAGAGTGCCAACGAGAAACAGCGACGGAGTAAGAAGGTGGCAAGGGACGAATGTAGAGAGAGGCGGTGGGGACTATGGAGGTCGATCACCTACGTACGGGAGTCAGTGACACCTCGTGATGAGGACGCTCTTTTTTCTCTCCCTCCACCACTCTCTTTGCGCCACGCTTCGAGCAGACTCGCTAAATCCTCGACAATGTCCTCCATGTGGAGGCCGCGCGCCGCGCGCGCGTGAACGACCAAGGAAATGATTCCGCCGAGTCACGTGGCTGAATTTGAGATGCGAATATCTCGATGTCAGACATTGGCACGGGAAGGACTCTGATTTGGAATTTCGACGCTCTCATAGCATAAATGTAGGTGAGATCACCTCGAATTCAAGGTGCTGCCGGGAACAAATCCTACCGAAATGTTACATCACGCCTTGGCGACGAAATCGGTCAAATCTATTTACAGAGAGACAACTATGCTAATCGAGACAACTGTGTAGTAGTTCCGGGATTCATCACAAATTTTTCTACTGTATTAAGCGGCCTTGTTGGGTCAATGGCTCGTCGTCGGGCTACTGACTCTTTCGATATATTACGCCATCAGGCAGAATCTACCTTTTGGTGTAGTGTGTCATACGTGGAGTCAAGGGCCTTGACGCTTATTGTTGTTCCCGAATCGTACTGAATTACAATGTTGAAATGCCGTGACAATTACGCTTGATAAGCAGTCGCCGATAGTATTTCATTCGCTTAATTGGACACATTTCTTACCAAATATCCTGTTATATACTGTTTACTTGGAACGATCGCAATTGAAAACACGTGACATTCTGCAATTATTTCCTTCTTGCATAATGGCGATTGTACAATCGTATCAGTTCGCAATTATTTCACAATTAATTTTCTACTGAACAAGAGGATCCCTCGTACAACCTCCGCAGACTCGCTTTCATTCGAATCTAGGATCTCAGGTTGGCAGGTGCCCTTTTGCTATATAGTCGGTCGAATCATGTAGGCGGTACGTTGGTGAGATCTAATGCTAATCGCTCTGAAGCTGGATCGATAGAAGCAGGTCAGATCCCGAATCGGGATCACGAGTCAACATGAACGAAAGAGGAGCCGATTCGTGGGCGAGACCCGATAACAAACTAATTGCCAGCGAATGTGAAAATTTTAAAACCAAGACGAAATGTCAATAAGATTCGATCATTACGATTCCAAAACTACAACTATGCCAAGATTGCAAACGTAATTTGCATATTATACAAATATATTATTTTTTATTATATTAAATTTTTGTCTCTAAGAAATTGCATAAAAAATGTTTGTGTTGTAAGGTCTAAGTGAAGAAGACACAGTTTATTCGGAAAGATTCTATTTTAAAATAAAAATAGAACGTAATATAACGATCGTGATAGAAATTCGAAAATAGGGCGTTTAAATCCGCATGCAATCATCCGTTAGTGATCTAAAAATAGGTCGGCAAGTTGCGGCTAACTTCCTCGTTCATTGTCGCGAATTCGGTTCGCCTAACTGTAGATCCGCCGTGCACTAGCCGCGCACATGCCACGTGGAGAGAGGTCGATGCATCGTTAGAAGCAACCGCAATGATGCCGTGTATACGCGCGAACGTACACTTGCTATACTCAACCAATGAACTTTTGCCGTAAAAGACGTAACAAGTCGTAACTTGATTGGAATATCAATAAAATTACTTAACAAGATATTTTTAAAAAAATTTGTTTTTTACCTTTTTTTTTTTAGATTTAATTTTGAGAAGATCTTTCAATTTTTGCTGTCGTATAATTTTATAATTGTCACTAGTTAAAATTTAAAAATATCTTCATATCTATAAGAAAAATCTTGTGTTCTTCCAGATTCTTGTATTTTGTAAGCTCGCTTTATAATAATAGCAAAATTAAATAAATTCCAAAATTTTCACACAGAAGTCAATCACAATGCTTAGACATTTAACAATAAGATATGGAATACGTTTGAAGTAAGTCCCTCGGGGTCCGCTAGCGCGAAATCAATCGAAATACATTACGTAACGACTAAAGTAGGCAAGCGCAAATTTGGTTATTCGGTCAGCGGCGCGCGTTGCGGGCCAATGAGCGCACAGAAGGGGCCAGTTTTGCAAGGCGCCACGTGCTTTCGCATCAACATGGGTAACTCTATTGCAATTTCAGAGGTATTTTTAAACCATGTCGCGTGTACGTGTGTGTGTATGCGATCAAAGGTGTCCTATTGCACTTATTTTGTCTATCCTCCGTATCGTAATTGTCGATAAAATGACACATATATTCATATTAATGATCACGTTGCTCGATATGAAAGGAAAAGTGGATGAAAGATATCAACTTTTCATGTTAAAATTTGAATAAATATAAAATATCTAATCTCATTTTTGAATTTTCCACTGGAGTTTATATACAGTCTTATAAATTATAATGATTTATCTAAATTATATTATATGTAATTATAAACAATTTATTTATATTGTTCTTTATTTAACTCTTGTCACAGTATAATCCTTTCATTCACTTCCATAAAATGGCTAGTCAGATCGATGTTTGACGATATACTCGTTCCTCTTTAAATCATCACGATTCCTCGAATGACTGGACATCAACTGTCGGTCTTTTCTAACATTCCCTCCAGTACTCTCCATTCCTCGCGCGGACTAGCCGTGTTTCGATGCACCAACACGATGCACCAACACGATGCATCGGGTCACTGAACCCGACCTGACCCTCGCTATATCGATGCTAATGCGGGACCACGCCAACGCACCATGGGGACCTACCAATGCCCGTCCCATCGGTCGTTCGTTACCGCAAGCGGGCCTTCTAACAGCCCGGAAGGGACGTATTCGTGAGCAGAAAGTCGCGAACGCGGTCATCTTCTTGTTGGAACGGGAATAGACCGTTAATAAATTCAAAATGCAAGATTCATTCAGATTGAAATGCGCCATGTGGAGTTTATGCGATACATTTGCATCCAAAAAAATCGTTATTCGATTGGACTTCTCGTATATTCTACAAATAAAATAGGTAACCTGCTGAATAACTCTCGAGCTTTTGCATCTTACGATCCAACCAGAAGGCAAGAAAACAAGAAAGTACGATAAGATCTCTTTGTTTCTAGTACTGTCTCGTTGCTCGCTGGTATACGAAAAATACATATATCGTATCGCAGGCCGTACTAGTCATGAGACGGCGATTGGCTTTCCCAGATATACTCTCTCACGAGACTTTCTCTGGCACGCTATCGCACATTGTTTCGTGACACTCTCGCCGTGAAGCGAACATTCGCCTTAGCGAAGTAGCGTGCAATTATACAAACGCTCGATCTTTGAGATGCGTAACTAAATACATCGGTGAGCTCGGCAACGTCGACGCGCTCGGCTGCTTAATTTCCTTTCCCGTTCAAGTCAAAGCGATTACGAGAAAATAGCGACAATCTATTTTCTCGAAAGAGGTACGGGAATGAAATTTGGGCAAAATATAACACGATCGCGCGAGCTGATTTTCGCCCGATCCTTTCACCCGATGCATAATTTCGTGTCCTATTCCGTGCCATCTAGTCCAGCCATCGGCGTCCTCCCTCGTCCGCCCCTTCGCGTTTTATCTTCCGCGGATGTGGAGCAATATGGTTGGAGGTGACTGACCGACGTCCAGTTGCGTTCACTAACCTCCCTCCTCCCACTCCCCTGTACCCGCGAACCTCCACGGCTGGTCTCCTCCCATTTTTGCGCTCGCGCTCGTCGCGCAGCACTCCGAGCACGCGAATAAGCGAGCACTCGATGCCCCGCCGGTGGACTCGATTGCACCGCCGGTACTTATGAATTTAGAACGCTCGGCAGATCTGGAGCACAGTCAGGTTTAGCCGTGCACGCGGTCTTTGTTCCTCCCCTCCTCTCACGGGGGAATTCTCATTTTTACTTCGGCCATCCGTCTCGTTCTCGCAATAGCTACGTCGTCGTGGATGTTAAATCGATGCTCGAGACGTTCTGCATCGGTACAGCTGAAGCACTCTGTCGATATATGTCAAGAACACTGTTTAGAGGAATAGAGCTCTACGTAATAGAGCGATCGAGTGATTTCGTGAAATTAATTTGATTTTTATAATAGATTTTTCATTTTTAGAGCGGAATCTAAATAAATCTAAGGATAATTGCAAGACAACTTGACTTCTCATACAAATCTTCTCATACAAATAATCAAACTGATTAATTGAATATTTTTTATCCGAAAATTAAAAAAAAGTTCTTTTGAAACAATCAAAATTTCGTATTGTATATGTTGTAACAATCAGAATAATATCATGATAATTTTCAATGATCAAAATTCAAATTACACTTGATACATTGATGCGAACGATAACGTGGCGAACAATAATATTCAAAAATTGAAAAACACCGATAGATAAATCGTTTCGAATTTCTATCTCTATACCACTGGATATAACTCGAAGAGATCACGATTCCATTCGAATTAAAGTTTCATGCGTTTCACTTTATTCGCGATTCTATTTCTCATTATATTATTGCCTACTTCTCTCTTTTGATCTATTCGATCTATCTTATCATTGCTCTTATTTCTCTTTATTAAAACACATATTTCATGAAAATAATTGTTCACAGTTATTATAAGTTGCAACGTCTTTGTCTTACAAATAAGATGGATTAGATGTAATGACACTAGTAATGTTGTGGGGTGAATGCACGCGGTAGTTATTGGTGAACGTGTGCATGCGTACGGATTGTTGAAATCCACCGCCCTGACGGCGCTTCGCGCGTGTGCACATGATGCTCGAGGGTCGTGCCGATGACCGATCAAAGAAGAGTTCGCGTTGTGAATACGTGATACGTAACCGTCCAAGGCACACGGCCACTGACCGATGCCGAAGCGGTTCAGCCCGAGCATTGTCCTCGCTATTCCTCACCAACACCAAACTTATATTGCATTTGCTTCATAAGGCGAGAACTATCTTACTTACTACCAGTATTATCGAACGTATAATGGGCCTTTCAATTGCATAAAAAAATTTTATAAGTGAAAATTATGAGATTATCTCGGCGAATTACATTCTAAATCTGAAAATAAATAATAAAAGTTTTTTTTTTTTTTTTATGTCCAATCTTATATACATCTTGGTCATTTAATTCGAAATCTAAAATCTATAAATCAAAGTCTCTCGTAAATAGAATAAAGGAGGCTGGTAGTTGATGTCCTTTAAGATCTTTCTCATGCTCGCCGAGGTCAACTTTGCGTGAGAGACGATCATCGAATCCCCAAGGTAGACGACTTCAAGGACCGATAGACAAAAAATTATGCAAAAAGTAGACTCATGGCCGCCGCTTAATTTAATACTCGTTGTGGCTGGACGAAAAATCGATGAACGAGACTGCTAAATTGCTTATTTCATGCGTGATCAACGCGAATTATAGAATCGAATCGGTTAAATTTCTATTCAATATTCTCCGGCAGATTAAGCGAGGCAGATTTAACAAATACAAATTTCATTTTTTTTTCTTATTTTTTAAAATACTAAAAAAATTTATTTAAATTTAATTAATTTAAAAATTTATCTTTAATAACACACTTTAACTTTACCTTATATCTTTAACTTTATCTTATATATTTTAAAAATTATGAAAAGTTTTAAACGTAGAAGATCGCTGCGCTGGACCACAATCCCGTGATTCCATATGTATGGTAAATCTAGATGACACGCGTTACACCTACTTCACCTGCTTATAACGCAGCCGCACGCACGTGCGTACAGCTAGCTATAAATGTTGAAACGTATGACCGGATGCGTCATTCGTCTGCCTAGATCGGACGAAATAGATTAGCGTGAGATACGACCATACTGGCCTGGGTACACCGTGAATCATTGATAAATTTTGTACGTCGCTTTTTATTGCCAGACTAAACTTCCGGGTATTATTTAATAATTCTCTAAAAATGTTATACCACGATTACATTATCGATAAATTTAATTCAAGGTCGGTAAAACGACGCGCGCATCTTTAATGATATTATGACTGCCAACAAAAATGGAAGGTCTTCAGCAGAGCGAGGCAAGTCCCTGACTCTTGAATACATTTTTTTCCAATTACGTAAAATAATATTAATAAAAAAAAAATTATACAATCAGATCTGAATTCATTTTCTTTCATACATGAGTCGTCTAATTATAAGGCAAGTGAGAATAAGTTATCGCCGATTATTTTATCGGGGATATATCGGAAACAATGGAAACCGCGGTAGAAATCGCCAAGGGAATTTCCTATCAAAGAGGAGCAAAAGGAGCAAAGGAGGAAGGAGAAGAAGGAAGAAGAAAAGGTGGCCGAAGAGGAAGGCGGAGGAGCGAAGCAAGCAAGCGAGCAGGCAGGCGAACAGGCGTTCTCCGTTCATCGCAAGATTAGCCAACCTGGAAGAGGGCCGATGCCAGTGAACTCGGTTGGCCGGTCACTAACCAGGTAACCCACACTAGCAACGACGTCAATGTGCTATGCAGCAGCAACAGCAACGGTTACGCTACGGGCTTTTTCACCGTTTGTCAGGAGGCCCTCGCCCGCGGTGTGCATAGCCCTGGTTAGGTGTACCTTGAAGTAATTGCACACGAGAGATTCCTGCCTAACCTCCTCGCTTCGTCCCTTCTCTCCGCCCTCCCTCCTCCCGCCCCCCTCTCCTCTCTCGTCCTTTTCTCTTATATTCCCGTACATTCTTCGCCAGGAGATTACCTCGATGTCGAATCAACGCCGCTCTCGCCTCTTCCGGGAATGGCGGCATCCACGCGGTTTATCAATTTATAGTTAGTTCTGGCAAGATTGGCGAGATAAATAAAAAGGACAAATGTCGTAAATCCCGCGGTATAAGATGTTTATTTTCGACTATTTCTGAATCACGAAGTTGAGACTTGTCGTTTTGTCTGTAAACTATTGACCTATTGCTATCGTCCATTTAAGAAATTATTAGAGATTGCGGAAGGAACCGCTACTTCGATCGTGGATCTGTTCATCATATGACAAGAAAGAAAAATCTGAAATGGAAAAAAACATGAAGTAGGAGCTCATAAAACAAAGTCACTTTTTATTCATTTATAATCACTAGCAACCAATCCATCTTATTGGGTCACAAAAGATGACAGCAATAAAAATAAGCAATAAAATAATAATTATTTAAGACAAGAATAAATCTAATTGTATCGTGGTATATGACATTTATAAATATATTTTAAATCTTTTCAAAAAAATTCTAAAACGTTTATCTTTAACTGGAAAAATAATAAAATATTTTCAATTTGTTTATTTCGACTGAAACAAATGAAGTTATTATCTAATGGTCTAATCCATAATTCAGAAGAAAGATATAAAGATCCGACGATTCAGAATAGTTCTAAGAACTAAACTTGGTTTTTAATTGAAAATTTTACGTGTCTAAAGGATTATGATCTCACGTGTTTAAAAATCAAACGGTTGGTTTAGTATCCACTTTATCGTTTTCCTCCCGTGATGCGACCGTAAGAAATCGCAAGGAAGCATCACGCGGTCGGCATGATTCCTCCCGATTTCCGTGCGAGAAACCTCGAAGAAACGTTGAGAAGTTCACGGTCAAGCGTCCCTCCAAGCAGCGTTACTTCGCGTACAGAGGAAACGTATGCGTGTGAGTGCCATGTAATCGGAAAGAGAAGAAGATAGAGAGAGAGAGAGAGAGAGAGAGAGAGAGAGAGAGAGAGAGAGAGAGAGAGAGAGAGAGAGAGAGAGAGAGAGAGCAGAGAAACAGAAAAGCAAAATGTCGAGGGAGGGAACAAGCGAGAGGCAAAGAGGAAGCCACGATGGCGAGCTAGTGGGGCTTGCAGTTTGTTGCCCGATGACCGAGTTCATCGCCTCCTTCTTCCATCGTCGGTGCCCCGAAATCGAGAATCTTCGACAGTCGAGCGAGTCGCGAAACGAGACTCGCTTTTTCATTGAAAGCTGCCGGAAAAGGAAATCGAAAAAGCAACCTGTTGTGAAAGCTGTTATGTGGCCAAGAATAATTCTTAAAATGTAGCGTGATGTACGGAATTCTAAAATGTATGTTTTCGCAGACATAAGAAGTTATATAAATGTTCGGCATACATTTTTCTTTCGAACGCTTTTCCAGGAAAGGATAATCGATATTTTTCATGTATACTAAAAAATATTATGCAGAATATACAGAAATATATTATACTTCGAGACACTTCAATTTTTATAAAAATTAATTGCAAGCCCTTTTTAACAGGATATAGATGATACTAATGATAGTCCTTTCCATCTTTTAATTTATATCAGTTAATTTATGTCAAAACAGAGACCGATTGTACAGACAGAGAGTCACTCCTACGATCGCGCACGCAACGGCAGGTTTCATGCGCGGTTCGACTATTCCAGACGTCACATCAACGAAAACAGTGGTCAGATCGAATGACGCAAAAGATCATTCATCTAACAAAACTACGCAGGTAACTGCCTCGTCTGTATTATAGTGGCAACGAACTTTCGACGATGTGGGTCACAAAAACAGGCTTTGCGCGCCAAGCAACGTTTCGCTACGAGACGCCTATTTCTGACTGCTACCAGACCGCTACCGCGCTACTCATCAAACTTGATATTTTTTTATAAAATCAAATTAAATTTATAACTTGAGGAAACATCAAATGTTATATTGCTTTCATAATTCTTCAAGACATTAATTTAATACCTCGAATAAACTCTCTTCTGTTATCCGTATCGTGTTATGTAGACAGACAAATATTTTTTTTATATTGATAACAATTTTTTCTTAAATTTCTGACAAGCTTATAATAATTCGTACTTTACTTGAACGCGCGACTTATAATAATTAAATATTCTCATCATATCACATAAAGCTATAAAAAGCTATAAAAAGGCTATAAAAATAGGCTATAAGAGGAGCCTATATATTAAAAAGGATATTTTATTTAATAGAAAACTTTTTTTTAAATAGAAATACGATGCTAGTACATTTGCCAAAGGTCAATGATCGAAACGCACGTTCACGTCATTTGTATCTTTACATATGTCTAACACAAAAGATAATATGATATATTTATGCAATGCAGAATTTAGCAGCCAGTCGTGGCATCGACAAGTAACGCGATTCTTCCGGACGGTAGCAAATAAAACAAATGAAAAAAAGCAAGCTGCGTATAGAGAAGCTAGTGCAATACCAATAATGTACCGGCGATCCCCCGAGGGTCGACGCCCGACTGTACAATCGTTATGTCATTCATGCTCTTACGCACGCACGTACCTCCTGCTACGCGGGCGTACGAGCGCGAGTGGAACTTGAACGTACTTAAACGTAGAAACGTAGGAGTACTGTTACGCTCGGCGTTCCGTACCGACGAAATACGACGAAATTTCTCAGTAGTGTTGAGTTATTCGTAAGCAGGACAGAGATCACATCGCGTGCGCGTGCGCGCGCGCGCACGCGCCAACTATGTAGATCGTGTCTCAGATTTTCGAAATTTAATATTCGCGATTTCAGATCATGTCTCATAAATTTATTTCAGCTCTATAAATCTTTTTATTTATCAACCTGTAAGGAAGAAAAGACTTTATTTAGTAAATTTGATAATTTACGAGCTTACAGTTAAACACTTTACGTTACTTTTGTAAATCATGGAGGGAATCGTTCGATTTTTTTTGCAATTGAATCCGATCCGTTTATGCGGAACACGGGACATCCGAAGAGTCCATCAGGTGCATATCCTCGAATATCTTCGTATGCTATTATCGCGGGAGACTGCCACTTCGTGTTCCCAACGAGACCCTTCGCGAGAGAGTTCAAGGACTCGAAAGAGATAGAGAACGAGGAACGAGAAGAGAGGAAGGAGGAGAACGCGCGTACGGCAAAGATACACGTAAGGGCAGCTGGGAGCGTTACACCTAGGTAGGGCATTGCACCGGTGCACACGATGGTGGTGGAAGTCTTTGCCCGGCGCTCTCGCGGTGCAACTGCAAAGAGTTGCATTCGCGTAGTCGCGTGCAGTGACCCGCCCTACCGTTAGGACGGCCCCGAGGATGCGTTCCCCTCTTCTTCGGCTTTCTTCTTTCTTCTTGTTCCTCTTGCACCTCTTCTTTCTTCTCTTTCTGCCCACCTCCCCCTCCCTTCCATTTTTCGAGCGGCCCCCCCCCTCTCTCTCTCTCTCTCTCTCTCTCTCTGCCACGTTCACATATCGAGCGTTCCTAAACACCGGGAAGTAAAAGCGCGTCTATCTAACGAGGCCGAAGGGAAAGGGCGAAAGAACGAACTTATCTTCTTCCTCCGCGTCGCGGTAAAACTTGCGCGAAGCTAAACGTAATCGATCCCGCAGCCTCTCGGAGCAATACTCGGGTTATCTAATTCGGACGTTCGAATCGTTAATGTTTATCCTCGATGTTAAGTAATATTATAAAAAATAATGAAAGTTTAAGATTTTCAAACGACAAAGTGAGATTGTCGCATAAATTTCCTCCCTCTTAATTATACTTTCTGTTGTAAAATTTCGTGTAATGTCAAATCGCTTTAACCGTTAGAAAGAGCAAAAAGGAAATATTAAAATAACATTTACCAATCTGTACGTCTGTACGTTTGATGATAAAAATCGACGGCTGAGAGATAATCTTCTTTTGGAGCTTAAAAAAAAGAATCGATCGGACACTTGCCGCCGCACTTACCGGGTTTACCACCCCACCCAGGCTTTGTGCCGGGCGTCGCGACACTCGTGCAGTCCCGGCAGAGCGTCGTTTCGTCAGCGTCGACGCAGGTGCTCGTCCGCGGCTTAGCGTGGCGCGACGAGATGGCGAGCCGCGGGGTGGGACGGGGACGAACGGCGCGGAGGTCGATGACCGTTTTGCGAGCTGGTAGGGGTCGGCGCACTCCCAAGATCAGCGTGTGTGCACGTGCGTGCACGTTGGTGCAAGACGCGCGCGCCGGTGCAGTCGCTGCACTCCCACGTCGCTATGCAGTCCCGTAACATTCGCGGAAGCCGCTGCCTCTTCCCTCTCTACTTCTCCTCCGCCTCTCGATCCCATCCCGTGAAGTGAAGCTTCGCTCGGTGGATAGACCGATTTTGACTTAGCAACCACATGGCGATATATACCCGTGACCGACCTTCCCCTACTCCCTTCCCATACCTACTCAATTATATCGCATTGTCGAGGCGGAGGGCCTCGTTTCCTACGCTCGGATGGAATTTCAAAGAACAGTGGCTGCGTGCCGCTCGTCCGCGAAAAGTGCGCATTCCGCCGCGCAATTGCGAGGTCATTGAATCTCACCGTGCCAAGCTTTTCGGTCGTCGGTTCCTCGGGAGCACGTCGGCCGCGCCGCGCCGCGCCACGCCACGCCACGCCACGCCACGCCAGTCGCGATTGGTTTCGCTTTCCGGCCCACTTGGTGGAGGACCCCGGCGAGAGCCGCTACCGACAGTGAATCGAGGCGCGACACGGTTCTCTACCCCAATTAAATGTACGTTGAATCGGTAGTATACGATTGTCCCTTTTATGGTCTGTCATTCGCGGAAAGTTTCTTCGCAAAGTTTCTTATTTGCAGAGCCCCATAAAAGATTAAGATTAGAGCGCGTATCTACGCGAAATTCGCTCTCTCTCGTCAATATCAATCCTTCAATCATATTGTTATCATATATCATTATATTATAAAAAAAACATATCGAGTTTGCCAAGCGATCGTATGCGTTCGATTCTATATAATTCTGCAAGAAACGGCCTTCCATCGCGCCGTTATACAAAAAACGATACTATCTTCGTATCGTATATATTAAAACGTTCTTTCTCACCGCTCACTATAGTTTCTTCTGCGCTCTCGCGTTCGATGCAACAGATGCAACCGGCGTCCGCGCTGCACAACGCTGTACCCGCATTTTGCGAAACCGGTTCTCATGCAGCATATTGTTGTCAGACTTACAATGCAGATGCCAGACGATGAGTTAGATCGCCGCGACATCACGACGGGCGAGACCTCGCAAGTTTCGAGAACGGCAAGGCCGGTTATGTAAAAGCCCCATTAATCGTTTCCAGACTGCTCTCTCTGGATCAACGCACCGCGAGGACATCAACTTGGTGTTCATTGTCTTCCCGAAGACCACGCCTCGCGAACGGACTTCTCGCCGATTTAGGATTGATGACCGTGAATCCAGGATCTTAACAACCTTTCCTCTTCATTACTCCTTCATGTCACGTTCATATTAAATACATTAACCTTTGGTGCGCGAATCGAGATTTGATTGGTCGGTTCCGTCGTTGCACGTTATTACCTATCAAGTAAGATTTACTATCGGCCATTTGTCTACAGATAAATGGGTGGACAAATTTTTATGGCAAACAAACTTACATTACATAATTATGATATTTTCCAATAAATATCATCATAATCATTATTATAAAATGTATAATTTTTCGATGACTTGGCTGGTTGCCTGCTCTGCACATTTATCCAAATTTATTAAAAATATTTTTTAATAGCTAATGTCTTTAGAAGAGTGATAGAAGATTAATTTCAAATATAATTTTCAAATAGATCAATTTTTTTTTAAACAAAAAGTACAAAATATTAAAGAAGGTTCTATCAAATATTAATATTATAATATATTTCTTATATTATTTGTTAAATTAAATTGACAGAAATAAAAATATGTAAATTAAAAAAATACAATCTTTGCTATGCTATTATAAAATATATGGCTGTAAGCAGTCTATAGTTACAGTTAAATAAACTTTTATATTTTCAAGAAATTGATTGAATATTTTATTTAACGTCATTGTTTTTAAATTATTAAAATTTGTAAATAATTATATAAAAATTCACAAATTTTCTAAAAAAAGCTTTACAAAAATAAGAGAAAGAAAGAAATAATTAGTCGATCAATTATCGATTATATCACTTTTGCATTCAAGTCCTAGAAACACGATCTTATCTTTCTCGAGTTAGATAGACTCGATCGGTCTCCTTGTTTCTCCTCGCTTTTCGCGATCAATTGAGGGAGAAAAAAGCGGTTTGCCGCGACCGTCTGTTCGTTAGTCCGTGAGAGGAGGCGGGACCAGGTAAAAATACTCACTATAATCAACTTGCACCTCGAAGTAGCAATGCGAAGCAGGCCAGCCTGGGGCTAGTGGCACACGTTCCTCGCTCTCCTCTCTTTCCCTCTTCCTCTTCCTTTACATTTCTCTTTCTTTTTCCTTCTCTCTGTCGATGCCTACCGATGTCTTTTATCTTTGCATTTTATCTTTGTCGTTTCCTCGCGGAAGACATCTTTTTCCTTCCGCGGTCGCATATCTTTTGGCTTTGCAATCAAAAATTCTATTTCCCACGATCTCAATAATTCGACATATCTTTTATCTATATCTTCATTAAAAAAAAAAAAAAAAAAAAAATCAAAATACACACAATTTGATATTTTAACATTTTTTTACGTATTTCTAAATTTCTAAAAATACGACATGCAAGAGCTATATAAATGCACCGACTATTCAGTACGTAAAGATTATGATATTCAAGAGGCACAGGATTCTAACGGTTCAAGAAAGACTAAGACTTCGCAGGTTGGAGCGCTCTTGGTTCCTAGAACACAGCCAGGATAACACGGCATTCCGCTTCTCGCGTTCGCTTAACCCACGCGATCCGATTTATAAGCGGCAATCTATTACAGCTCGATCATTTTTCCCCGTCGACAATATATATAATGACTTAAGGAAATGAGATTTTGAAAATCGAAATCCTCATACTAGATACTGATGATCGGTATGATAAACGTAGGATGCTCAATCATCATGTTCTATTTCTTTCTTTACGCTGAAATCGACGGGATTTGTGGCTGACAGTACTTTACTATAACTTGTTCATCATTTGGTTCATCAAAGATCTAACGGTTCGCGATGCTGAGCCTTTGAAAATCGAAGTCTTCCGAAGGAAACTCACACAATCGGAATGGGGCGCACGGTACTGGTATTTCTTTCCTTAGCACGAATTGCGCGAATCGCGGACGCGTCTTGGTTCGCTCGCATCTCGCATCGCCGTTCGTTGCAACTGTACTCGATCGCGGACATCTACATTATCCGCGTCGCATCGTTGCATCGTGTCATCCTTTCGTTTCTTCCGCCAGGCACCACCTGAGAAGATGCGACGCCTCTTTCGCATCGGCAGCAGGTCGCGTGTTAACATTTAGACGCGAGCCAATTGCACGCCAATTGTACTTGCTCGCGAGCGCAGCAAGGTGGTCAAGCGGCCTCCTTGCGTTTCTTTGCAGGTCGCGGCACAAGTCGTCCATCGGCCGACCCAGCGCGCGAGGCGCCAGGAGAGAAATTACTTTTTCCATTTTTCTTTCGCTGTAAGCAAACGGTATTGCGTATACGCGCTGTTCTCATAAAGCTCACGGATTTTCGTTTTAATAAGGCGCAGAACGCGTTTCACGGAACGGAGCAAAATTCAATAATTATATATATATATATATATATATATATATCATTTTTCATTTTGGTTTATTAATAAGAGTTTTATCGGACATCAAACTTAGATTTCAAACTGAAAAAAGAAATGATATTCCCTCGGTAAATATAATATAAATTGAAAAATAGAAATTTAATTAAAGAATCAGAATTAATGCGCCGTAAAAATATGATTTGGAAATGCGGTGATATTATTACGCTTATAATTTCATGGGCGAGGAGTTCGATGCCTACGCATCCGTTCGACACATCGTCAGTTGACACATATCCTGAGTCACTGTGCTTCCCGGGCGTGATATGATCGAAGACACGCGCCGCATTAAAAAGATTACGCCGGTGAAATACAACGCGCATGTTAATGTACGTGTGCAGCGAGTGCACACGTGATGCAACGCGACTGCTTTTCCACGCCCACCGATTCTTCCGTTCCTTTTTCTTTTTGGGACAATTGACCCGCCGTCAACCGTTCATACCGACGAAGCGCACACGTGATTAAACAGATTTCATGATATCTTCGAGTGGTGGCAAGGATAAATACTTACTACCAAATCTTGAAATATTTTTTGCAAACGCGCGAATAACAGGAATCCAATTATTATTCCGCGAGTTTTTTTGAAATTTCCTATCTGTATCGCACAATTTTTAAGAGCGCGTTGTAAAACTTAACGTTAGCACGAATTTAAGCAAGAACAGAAGACATTCAGTTCAGCGAGGTGTAAGCAATGACGTAAAACGACGAAATAGAATAGTCGTGTGGTATATTCTTGCGGGTTGTATATACATGCACTCGCCGTTGTTGCTGCTGCTGCTGCTCCAGGTTCAGTGACATTACGCACGCATATGCGTGACGCGCCGTGCGCACCGTTATGCCCATAGCTTGCCCCATAGCGCCCACTGCGGAAGTATCGCCATATTACTCAGCGTTACGACATATACGCGACGATCGGTGCCCATGCTGATGCACCAGGCCCATGTATCCGCGACACGCTCACCGTTAACCCGCGAGTATTCGCAATCATCAAGCGCAGTGGTCAGACCAAAAATTGTTTTCCGCTTTTGTGTGAGTGTGTGTGTGTGTGTGCACTTGTGTGTATATATACATGTACACAATACACATTTGCTTGTTATACAAAATATACTCCCATATATGTATATATATATATATATATATATATATATATATATATATATATAAAATATAATTACAGGATTCTATATGCATAAAACCTTGACGAATTAAAGAATTATATACATATATAAAATAAGTCTTCATTTTTATTTGTTCTATATTCTCTAATATATGTATATTTTTTTTATTTTTTATTTTGTGTCAAGATGTGGCCTTTATAAATAATTTTTCAAATAAACATCAGATGTATGAAATTTTTAACGTACACATCGTGATCGTACAATACACGAAACTGGAAGCTGAGAGTCTTGAAAGCAGAAAAGCAGCGATGAAGTCGGCGACCGGTCGCTCAGTGCCAAGGACACGGATGGTAGACAATGCAGCCTTGGTTGCCGCGAGGAAGCAACCTCTAATTATGCTCTTGCTTGTTACATTTTTATCTGCGCTTCTCTTTCTCTCTCTCTCTCTCTCTCTCTCTCTCTCTCCCTCTCTCCCCCCTATATGCATCGTTGCACATTAGTATTCTATTATAGCGAGAAGAAAGAATCACGGACAGCCTCGATACAATGCAAACATCCGATGATCTCATTTACATAATTACTAAATGTACTTACTCATCAGACATACGCAAAGGTGGAAAGTCATGTAATTTAGGCACGATAATTAAACAAAGCGAAAAACACGTTTATAGGTTTAGTCGCGACGCAATTAATAATCCTTCAGAGTCGTAAATAGTAATAATCTTTCAGAGTCGTATATTTATCGTTTGAGCTAATCGTTCTAATTCTTTCGTGAAGGTCGTCGGCCATCACCACGTGATTAATTATTCTAAAAAAATTATATACGATTATTTCGACTTTCTAAAATTTACTAGCGAAGAAACTGTTTCGTTAACTCTTAAAAATTTGTTTAATATCTGAAAAGTTAATATCATCTACTACTACTGACGGCTAAAGCATCAAAACAACGCGCAATGTGCAATAATTTTACAATATAATCCTTTAAAAATAGACACTAGGAATATATTCATTGCATATAAATGTGCGTGGCTGCAGGTCGCTACCCGATTTCAAGGAAACGGCTGACCTCCGTCGTCGCGGCCATTACGTTCGAGGTCTGTCCGAGTTCGTAGCCGAGTGAGAGAGCGTGAAGAAATGTTTTGGCAAACTATACGCGTAAATCTATTTTACGGGAAATGAAATTTTGTTATATTTAATTGTGAAAATGTGTTAAAAACACGTTGAAATTTAATTGAGAAACTATAAAAACATTGGACAAAACACATTCGCGGAAGTAAGAAACGCTGAATAAGAAAGACAATAAAGAAAGACAATAAAGAGAGAAATTGTAAATATCGAAAAATAAACATCGAAACTAAGAATTACATGTTTTTATATCAGTTTTATACAACTATGAATATTATAACGTATTAATAAATGTATACAAACTGTGTTCTTGTATAAAATTATTATGATTAATTATATAAATTATATAATATAATATTAACTACAATGAATTATAACTATTATAACTATTATAGTTATAACTATTTTTGATTAACAAAAGTGAATTTGGCATGTTTATAAATTGTTCGCAATATTTCTTCTGATATTTTTAAAGTTTATATTCGATCTATTCCTGCTAGATATTAAAGGCAAAGTAAAAGAGCTTTAAAATATTTTCAACGTTACATTTTTTTAGACATGCATGACATTTTCGTGAAAAAGCGAATTAGTCACATTTATTATAATACAAAAAACCAAGGATTCCAACTTCAGCAAAATGGAGCTTAACCCTTTACCAACCAAGGCAATCCCTTTGTATTTAACTATTGTTTGGCTTCCTGAGACACATCATAAAATATTCTCATAAATCAATATTCTTCATTTTATAGACTTTTATTGCTTTGTAAATATACATAAAATATACATAAAAAATATTAACTTTGCTTGATGCATAAACAGAGTGCAAGAATTATTAAATTTAATAACTAATACATTTTGCCATTAACATAATAATTTTATGTTTCGTCGATTTTATAATAATGATATTACGAATATTTCTCCCGTTTGTTTTTTATATATCTTCATCTTTTTACATATAATTACGCAATCAAAATGTCAATAAATCGATGCAAGTGAAAATGTAATTCATAATCAATGTAATTCATAATCTTGATAGTATCGATGAGTAATTTCATACTAATTGATAATAATTTGATTTAAGATTTAATGGCTAAAATACTTAACGTTCAATACAAAAAAATCGTTTATCTAAAGCTTGATAAAAAAATATTTATGCTGTTTATTTCAATATTTACACGAAATTTTTCCGTTCTTGTTGCATACTTTAAGAGATTTGATAACTAGTTTAATATCAAGTTCAGTTTTATCAGCGGTAATTCGATGCAGCGTAAGAAAACCGATAAACAGTCACGAGAATGCGATCGGGACACCGAGTGTAATTTATAATGTTAGAATACCGACACTAACTTGATCTCTTGTATCAGCCAATTCAGCGGATACGTCGAATCGTCATCACATTTTTTGCGCAAACATGCACGTGACAATCAGTGTCATTTCGTTCATGAATACAAAATTGATGGTCGATCTTAAAAATAAATTACATTTCGCAAATCGTTACAAATAATTCTTTAAATCGATGAGACAATGACAAAGGCGCAAATCTTTGCACGGAAATCCTACATTTTCCGCGAGAATAAAAAAAGAAATAACGCGGTATATGTTGCGAAAAAGAAAAAGACAGAGAGGACAATCTTACATAGTACATCGATGGAAAAGAAAGAAAGAAAAAAAGGAAGAGGGGAAGAACATGATACACAGAGAGGAATGAGCGAACGAGCGAGCGAGCGAGCGAGCGAGCGAGAGAGAGAGAGAGAGAGAGAGAGAGAGAGAGAGAGAGAGAGAGAGAGAGAGAGAGAAGAGAGACAAGAAGACAGCGAGAGGAAGAGGAAGAGAAAGAAAAAGAATGAGAGAGGGGGAAAAAGAAAGAGAAGCAATGCGACAATCACTACATTCGCGGTTAGCTCGAGCGAGAGGGCGCATGGCCTTGGCCGCTGCTGCGGGGTAATTCAGTCAAGGTTTCGGCCGATGAACTTCCTCCAACGGGAGGAAGGAGACTCCGCCGGCCGGTCGTGGTAGACGTGGTAGGGAAAAGTCAGACCAATCACGAGAGTGCGGGGCCCGCCGAGCTGACGGCCGATTGGTCGGGCCCGTTGCGGCTGCCGCGACATAGCACACTACGACGGGCCCGCAACGACTTGTCAGTGACCTCCAGCATTGAAAATACGATGAACTCTCTCGGGGGGCCCCTGTAAGAGAGTTTACGGAGCAATGTGTTGTGTCCTCTACTACATACTAGGTAGCCAGGGCGTAGACATTGTAGATGGTCGAGGCAGCCTGATAGCCTGGCAGCCGAGCAGGCACATCAATCCCTCCCCTCCACCTTCGAGTTACTCAGAGTAAGGGCTGCACGGCCCCCAGGTAACCAACACTCGGCAGCGCCGAACAAGAGTCAGACCAACGCGAACCTCCCTCGAGCGAAGACTTACTTTCACTCTCTCTTCAGGCTACCATCCGCTCGCGTTCAACTCCGATCTGCCAATCGTTGTTCCGTCGCATCGTTCGCCGCGCGAGCTTCGCTATAACGCCTGGCTGTAACCTCTGCACAGCCGCAGATCGTACCGCGACTGTTCGCGTGCTTCTACTCGTGCTGGTACTCGCAGAGTTTTTTCCTCGAACGTGGAGTTGCACGTGGAGGCGCGCGCGCGCGCGCGCGTGCACGCGAATCGATATTTATTGGTGATTGGTCAGTGAGCGTAGTGACAGTGAGAGCGAGATGAGAAGTGGAACAGTATCTTGAAACGCGGTAAACGTCTTTGGAACAATATGTGGACTCCTAATCGTTTTTTCTCAGTGCAGTGTCGTGTGTAGACGGATACGGCAGTCTCCGTCCGGCAGGAGAACGTTAACAGCGGAACACTCTTCCGTGAACAAACATGATCCTTACTCCGGACAGTAGCGCGCAGGACACGCTGGCCACATCTCCTGCACCCGAATTGCTCATCCCCAACGTATCCTCGCACGATTCCCGCGCGTCCAGCGTGCCGTGCGTACCCACTCGGGGCATGTCTAGTCCGTATCATGTGGTACAGTTAGCAGATCATCGTCTTAGTCCTAGTATGCCGACGATGGATTCGACGGTTTCATCCGCTAAGCCCGAGCCCGAGTTAAACATAGGTACGCGTATTTTTATATAATGCCGAGGCCACGGCAAATCCAATTGCAATTTGCGAGTGGCGAGCGAGCGTAAAAGCGAGCGGGCGGGATTGCGATGCCGCGACAGTGGGTGAAAGCAGAAAGTTGTAATACGGCGCGATGCTGTAACCCGCTACACGCGAAAGAGGAGAAAGTGTTCTTCTTTCCCTCCCACCTTTCTCTCACGCAACACGCGGAGAAGAGGAAGCTGCGGGAGAGGATATCGTTGTGACCTGCATTAACGAAACGTGCTTCTCTCTGTTTGTTTCAGAATTCGACGGGACCACCGTGTTGTGCCGAGTTTGTGGTGACAAGGCATCCGGTTTTCATTATGGAGTTCATTCCTGCGAGGGATGCAAGGTGAGTAACGACAGATCAGTTGTCAATTATACAACGATCCGATTCCATTGGCTGTCGCTTTTTTTTCAAGTCTTGCGTTACAATCCTTTGTCCGGATTTTCAAATCGTCGTTCAAGACGCCGACGGAATCTGATCCTCGCACGAGCAATCGGAAACGTCGTGTTTTCGTGTAACGAGCGATTTCGATATTACAAATTCATTCCAAGAGAGAGATTTTGTTAAGAGAATTGATCTTACTTTATTTTAAACATCGATTGATATAAAATAAAAATTTTAATGATTTTAATTCTTACAAAAAAAAAATATATATATATATAACATAAAAATGAAAAAGAGGATATGTCATTAAATTTTGTTAAATCAAGTTTAAGTTCAAATTTGGCTTAAAAAATCTGTAGATTCAACATATAGTTGCGTTATAATACATCTTCAATTTAAAAATATCGAAATTGCGGATATGTAGTGTTTACGCGGCGTGACCAGAGAGTGAATGTGCGTGAACGTGAATGCGTGAGGTGCGACCAAGGCTACATACGAACTATCGACCGAGCAAGGATTAACCTTGGTCACGCGGAAATCATAACAGATTTGAGGTGGTCCTTGAAGTTATTTCACGACCCGGCAGTTTCCCCACGTCGGCAGAGAATCTTGTGAAGGCCTCTTTTGATTTACGTATTGTCAGGGCCATCGCGATCATCATCGTCTATAGTGTACTTACTTTTTGACAACTGTAAAAAGTGATACATAGTAGTCAAAAGCATCAATCATAATTTTTTTATGGCGGATTCTCGTCTTGTTTTCGCATCATTTTTGTTACAAGAATCGCCGTTATGTTTGAAAAAGAAGACTTGACAGTTGAATAAAAAAAACGCGCATTGCGTGAACTGAAGACAAAAAATGCGGATTTTTTTACCGCTATAGTATTTTCGTTTCAAATCCAGAAGAAGGTTTGAAGCAGGTAGACACGTCAAATTCTTTCAAATTGAAAGGTCTTTTTTCCATCCATACCAGTTCTTATATTAAGTTAATGTTCCCAAATTTGTCAAGTAATAATACTCATGATCGAAGAATTTTAAAAATGTCATTCCGGACAAATGTGTTTCTCACTGACAAACGACATATGTCAATTGGGAAAAATGTTTGCTAAAATTTTTCTTCGTTATTTTCGAGAAAAACTTCCGAGCTATCTAAACTATAGTCGGATTGGCATCTTTTGTTCCGTTCGTACATGTCAACTTGGCCGGAAGCGAATAGTAGGGTCAGCTATCGACGCGTTTTAAGAAGTGAAGGAACGGCGCCACTACCCACCATCAACTTTACCACCTCCACAACCGTGCGACGCGGTGGAGGTGGTCAAGTACCGTGCATCAGAATCGCACTCGCAGACCAACTTAGACCACTTGCGCGGCAACTTCGTGCCATTGTCTTTCATCTCTTGTGTTTCATTTACTCTTGTTCTTTTTACGAAAAGAAAAAAAAAAAGATATACATATATGTAAAAAATATTTCTTATTTGAACATCGATGTGATCGAATGTCATTATGATTTACGTGATATTTGGTTTTTTAAAAATTTATTGATAGATAATATACATTTATTAAATATGATGTAAATTAATTTAAAAAAATGTAATGTTAAATGAGCATTTAAATCCTTTTAATTTTTACTTATATCTATTCATGTTTTGCATAAATAATGATATAAATGTACAGATGTGTGAAGCACAAATTTCTGAAAATAAATGGAGCAATAACAAACACATCATTTGAATTCGTTTAAATGTTTCACATGGCAGTATACAATTCGTTCCGGTGGCTTTTCACACTGAAATAATCAAACAGAAGTAATGAAGTTGCCAGTAGTGTCAGGGACATCCTGCTGCGGAATAACCCAAAGACGGAGAAATGAAAGAGAGAGTGGGGTCTACCGAAAACCCAAAATGATGATTGCAAGCCGCGGGGAAGCGAAAGTATTAGGGAGGACCATTTGATCCATACGGTGCGGCAGGTACTTCTGCTTTCGTTCCTTCTATTGTAGGCACGAAAAAAGGAACTAGAACGACCGCATTCCGTGAAAACACCTGGCTAAGAATTTTCCCCTCCGTTTATCGTCCTCCCGCTTCTCTTCACCGGACGCCTCGGACGCCTGAAATTCACTGAGGAGACTAATCGTTCGGGCAGAGTCATGGTCTCCGGCTGGTTGACTAGGTCAGTAACTTATGGCCGCAGCGCCGTAAGAGGCACTAAGCCGAACGAGTCTCCACCGAGTGACCTAGCCGCTAGCGGTAGAGCGTCTTAAGGTACTGGAAGAGGGGCTTGTGGAAAGGGAAGAGAACGCGGAAGAGTGTTGGATATCTTTAAGACTAGGTCGCTCGGTCACACCACTACACGGTTGCACTATTTCGCTCTACCGTCTCATCAGTAGAACGTTACTTTTCTCTTCGCGTCACAGACTACAGTATTGAAATATTAATTTCACCAGGAGAAAAAAAGCTTGCTGATGTAACACGTAGAACATTATGTAATTGTCGAGAAAGCTAGTAGTATATTTTTATAACTTATATTTTATTCACAATGGATTTGCAAGTATATTTCAAAAATAGATAAAAAAAATTCAGTTTTTAAATGTAAAAGTTTCAAAATCTATGTGTCTAAATTGTTTTCTGACATGAGATAAGTCGGTTTAAAAAATAACAGGAAAGAGGTATTGAAAAACCTGAATATTGAGCAATTCGTTTTCTTCTAATTTAATACACCGAGGAATAAAGCTTTTCAATTTATCAAAGAATTATGCAGGAGAATAAAATAGATGCAGTATTTTTGAATGTTTTAGACTAATTTGAGTTAAATCGATTGCAATTCGGAAATAGTCGAATGATGCTATTATCGCCCTACTCCTGTTATCATAACGGTACATGTCGCAGTGAATTAGATTTCAAATAAATATGGTTTCCACAGCAGTTTTCATCAGTATTGTGCTTTGGTAGTCTGAGCATTCAATAAAATAACTTAATTTTGTTAAACATCTCTCGTCATATGTTGATGTTAAAATGAAGCTTTCAATTAAAAAATTTTATTTTAGCGTAAGAAAATATAAAAACTAAAAGTATAAATCTCCAGCAAAAGTAAAATGTCGTAAAGCTGAAATTCTTATGGCCAATTTTTTCAAGAAAAGATTATTAAGTTATTATTATATATGTATGTTATTTAGAAAAAAATAAGATTCTTTAGTAGCAGAGTTCCTCTTTAAATTTCTGTGATGTGAAATAATCATCGGTGGAGGTGCATGTCGGTGCTTTTTCCGGAGGGTTGAAATCAGGCGACCGGTGCATTAACCCTCCGGTCGTCGACCCTTCGAGCCAGTTACGTCACTCTCCCTCCTCCTCCTCCTCCTGCTCCTCCTCTCCTCCTCTCCTCCTCTCCTCCTCCACCACCACCTCCTTCTTCTCTCTCATTCCGCTGCCCTTACCGCACACCCCTTCCCACAGGGAAGCCTTCCTCCACTCTCCCCTCCTCTCTCGGGTAACCATCATTTTTGACGTCGTAACGAGTCGCGATCTCATTTTCATTTGATTGCGCGAGTATTTCGGTGCTCGCTTGAGGTTACCGACCCCGGTGCATCTACTTTAGAATCGGGTCAGCCGCTTATTATCGTGGTAGGTGTTCGCTCGACGGTATCTGTCCACCGGAGCGGGAGTTCTTCGAGATAACGCTTCCCCGCAGGGCGAAATCGGACCACCGCAATTTTTACACCCGATAAATTCGTCCCGCGAAACTTGATATCATTGAAGAAAAGTATAATGTATTTATTCTTGCCATTCAAAACACATGTGTCACTTTGTCCGATACATTAATGCCAATGCCAATGAGCCTTAAAAAGGTTCGAAACTCATAAGGGTGCATTCCGTTACATTAATAATAACTGATATTTGTTGGTAATGGGAGAATTGAAAAGAAAACTTTCTAGAAAAAAAAATTTCTAAAAATAATGAATTAATTCTCAATTATTTAGATAGATTATTTATAGATCATTTTACAAAAATGTGAATGCTGAACGGAATTTTTATATAAATCTATAGACATAGATAATAAAATAATTGGAATATGATTTGGTAAGCATTTTACTTAATGTACAAGGGCGATTAAAAAATATAACGATAAAAATCAATATTTGATATTACAATCAAATGCTACTATATCACCGCTATATCGTTTGATAGTACCAGTAGGGTACAAAACTGCGCGCACGGGAGCACGCAGCCATCTCTGACCTCTGTGATCGACTTTACCGATATCGATGCCCGGGCAACAGAACGGAACGGCAAATTCTTGGGGTCGTAGGAGAGTGCTAGAACGAGCTAGCGAACAAGCGAGCGGTTAATGCCCCCGAGCAGAGCGGAGAGTGTCGCGACTGTTGGAGCGGCGCGCACGCGCACACGCGCGCGTTACGTACGTCACCGTTACTCCGTTTCGCGTCCTTCTCTCTCCCTCTTTGGCATCAAACCTCCTCCTACTTTTACTGTAGTACCTCCCGTCCCCACTCTCTTCGCGTGGTAGCAGATACGCTCACCTTCCCCTATCGTCCCTCAGTCAGATCGCTGTCCCTCTTCTCCCTTCCCTCTTTCGTTACAGCAGTCGCGCGCTCCGGTCGTTGGCCCCGCGATCGTGTGTATGTCCCACACTCTGTTCACCTATATATATATATATATATATATATATATATATATATATATATATATATGTATATATGTATACGTATACATATAAATATACACGCATATATATACATATACAACCCCATATACTATCATTGACCGATGTCTTTTCTGCTAATCTTTGATATTGTCGCTGTATTTTTACAGAAAATAAAATTGGAACTTTGATGATTACCGATCGAATGATCCCAGCAAATCGCAGGAATAATCTTCACACAATTTTATCCCAAGTTGAAACTACGATGTCAATTATTATTGGTAACGCATTCTCGCACATTGCCATATCGCATGTTCCAGAATTAATTTTCAAAGGATTTTTCGTACAGTTGTTTTAGTTTAATTTAGTGTCTACGAAGACACTATAATACTAATAATTAATTTCTCAGTTAATAAGGTCTTGCGGAAATGAGATTTTTTTCTCGTTGCGGAATCGAGAACGGAGAATAACAGAACTTTCTCGACCTGGCGAAAGTTTCGGCGGATGCGAGCGAGCAAAGTGCGAGTGTGTTGTTTCGTTTGATTCTCCTTTCAATACATTTTTCCTGAAACTATTGTTGAATTCAGTATTCGCTATTGGAATTGTTAAACAAAGCAGAACAATTCGATCATCTACATTTACAATTATAATCACATTTTGTACAAATCAAATTAGTATAAAAATATAAAGAGGAATATTTGAAATTTTCTTTCATAATTAAAATATAATTTTTAGCAAGTAAAGTATTAATTATAGAGTGTCTAATCTTTCTTACAAGAATTTTGAGAATAAGACGCGTGTGCAAAGAAGCATTTGCAACTTGAGGTAACGCGCGAAGGTGGTCGCCCCCTGACCCGTCACGGGCCATGCACGGTTCGAGAGATCGATGCACCGCATTCCCCCACACACCTCCTTCACCCTTCGCTCGTCGGATTCCCGCCGACCGAGAGGTTCAACAGGGGTTGCTGGCCTCGTCCGGGCATCCACGGCAATAGCTCGTGGCCCGATAGCATTTCGCTGTAATTCCAATGATTTTTTTTGCAAAAAGAGATAATCTCAAATCAGAAATTTTTTAAGCTCGCATTTTATAAGAAATCTTAAAAATATTATACAATTAATTACGTAGTTATATTTTGAGATCTTAAGTATATTAATTGAAATACCTTATAATGAATTAGTTATCAAAACGGATTTTAATTATAAAATATTGATTTATGGATTATCATGATGGATCATCATCTTAATTGACGCGAACTATCCTCCCCCGTTCGAGAAGTCGAAGACATAATTCGTCATTCGAACACAACCGTTTGAAATGGTCGAAGACAGCGAGACTTAATATTGGTAACGCTGACAGTTCATTGACTTGTATCAAATGCTCGCGCCGATTGACAGCCCGGGCGCGGAGGTGCAACGGTACATCGTTCTCTCGATGGGCTCCGCACGAAGTTGAGGTAGGCGAGGTCGCGCGTCTGACGTCATGGCGGAGTTACTCGGCGACGAGCATCGCCAACTTTTCGTACGCGTACGTGCATCGACGCACACTCGTAGTCGTCGACGCGACGACGACGACGACGACGATAACGACGACGCATGACGAACACAGAAACATATAGAAGCTTCACGAAGGGTCCCCCACGCGTTGCACGTTACATAATCGTCTCGCGAGGTCATTGACCGATACACAACGGGAAATACCTTCATACTAACCTACCCTTTTCTCAATTTGTCTTCATTTTCAATTCTCGTCTCCTTCATATCTCTGTGAGCGACTAACGGAACGGATTTGGGAATAAAGATAAAAAGGTACATTAAATAATCAAGGGATTTCTATATTCACATTTATTTGCGAGCGGGTGGATATTAGAGGAGTATTCAACGCGAGGGTAGGAATCCGAGAGGTGGAGGTAGGGGGGGATAGGGCAGGTCATTCGGAGAGGGTGGCTCCTCTGGTCGGTAAATAGGTGGGGGGAGGAGGGAGGGAAGAAACCCGTTAGTAGAGCGCTCGCGAGGCTCTATGGTAGCGCTCTATAGTAGATACGACGAAGAGGACATCATCTAGAGTTCACTCCAGCGCGAGAGAGAGAAACTGGGAACTGGGAGAAAGAGAGAACCCAAAGAGGGAGACGGCCGAGGAGCGCCAGTCCGCGCAAGGGGGACTCTCACTTTCACGCGGTGAACTGCGGGTGAACGTCCGGGAATTAGGTCACAGTGTCCCCCACCTCGGTACGCCAGAGGCAATGTGCCGAGGCTCTATGTTCTCTGTGCTAGAAAGAGCCAGTCCACAGCCAAGCTTCGATACAAACGGTCGCTTCTTTCCTCCCTCGAAACTCGCGTTGTACTTAGGTACGCGCATCCACCGCGGAGCCAGAGTACCCGACAAGAGACTCCACGCGGGTTTGGTGAACGCGCAAATTACGTGAGGACAGTGACTAACGCGAGCTGCCAGAGACAGATTTTCCCGTTTTCACGGAGAATATTATCACCTAGGTAGCATCATTAGTTTCGGACCGAAGGATACGTGAGCGAGTGATAATCATTTGTTTAAGCTGGACGAACCAAACGGCGCGGTGGTCTACCGTATTCGTTCGGTTCGTTAGACGCCGTGCGATATTTATCTCAGCCGGAGTGGATTAATGGGGTGCTTGTGCGAATGTGATTTGGCCGCCCCGCGTTCGGGGACCGATTGCTCATCGGGGTCTTCGTCGGACAGCGACGGTCAGATTGACGAAGGTTTTGTTGGTGATTCGCAGGGCTTCTTTCGCCGGAGCATCCAGCAAAAGATTCAGTATCGTCCGTGCACCAAGAATCAACAGTGCAGCATCCTTCGAATCAACAGGAATCGCTGCCAGTATTGCCGTCTCAAAAAGTGCATCGCCGTCGGCATGAGTCGTGATGGTGAGTCTCTTTTATATTTTGTACACAAGAATAGACTTTAAGTAATATTTGTAATGAATCGATTGTTATTGGGAAAAACGTGATTATTTAATTTAATTATTTAATCGAAAAATATTCGAGGATCTTAGTCTAATCTTATAATTATACTAAAACATTTCAATAAAAATGTAATAAAATAATTTACTTAAAAAACTCACTTAAAAAAATACTGCACTAATTTTCTTATAAACAGATTCGCAAGTTAATCAAATCTTTTTAATTATAAAATGTCGTCACACCAGATAAAATTAGATAAAATATCACATATACATTCTTTTTTCTTTCGCGCATTGTGCTCTTTATAAAAAAGTTTCTAAAATTTAGTTTGCCGGGTCATTGACCATTTGCGTAACTTCGTTTCCCGCGACACGATGTAGTGTCGCAACGGGCGAAAGTGGCCAATTCGCCGTTTGAGAAAGCAACGGGGATTATCTTTCGATTGGTGCAATCAGATATTTTGCTGTCTTTCCGACCAATTAATAAAATCCTGACCGCATTTTGTCGAATTATCAGTAACGCAGCTACGCGGGATGCTGCACAGCATCCCTCGCCGGGATCATTGACCTAGGTCGTCGACATGTCGCGCGGCGCCAATATATATATATATATATATATATATATATATATATATGTGTATATGTATATATATATATATGTATATGTGTATATATATATATATATGTATATGTATATATATATATATATATATAAAACATATATCGATATATATTGTTCTTTTCAGAACAAAATTATAACGCGCTTCTTCTCTACATAGATACAAAACTTGATATTTTTATGAATTAATTCGCGGTGATGCAATTTTTCAGCAATAGTAATTTAAATATAGCCGAAAATATAGTAGACTTATAATGATATGAAAATTATCTCTCGTCGTAAAAAAAAAAAATCGTACGCGAAAAAGCGCATCTACCGATATCAACGTGATCCGCGGGGTCAATAGACGGCCGTTGCTCGTCTGGTGAGCGACTCCGTGTCCGTACCGTAGAAAGAGTACCGCTACTCGCCGCTACGTCCCCCGGTGACCCTCCCACCTTCTTCCACCCTCCTTTCACAGCACCGCGCCTCTCTGTCGCCTCTATCCTTCTCTCGTTCCCCACCTCGGCGGTAGCGATCGTTGTCGCTCGCTCGGCTTCTTCGGTCGTGGAACGCAACCATTCCCCACCGACGGTGATGGCGCGCCGTCGCGTGGCGCTACACTCCATGCGGAGACCTCGCGAACTTTGCTTCATAACTACATTCCCCTTCCTCGAGAGATACGCTCTTCTCCTCTCCCCCTTCTCTACATTGTCAGAATCCACCTGGCTGGTAGGCGCATGCTCCCGTCGCAGGCCACTGTCTGGCCAGAGTCGTACGTGACTAACTGGTCATAGCGCTTCACGCCTTGCTACGGATAATTTGTCGTCGTCGACGTCGTTATTATGACCGGGCGCATTTTCTCCACTTTTATCACGTTGTACTTTCAATTATGAGAAATCGCGAATACTTACTTACTGCAAATGCAACCTGAAAAACAAGATTCATGTCCTTGAAGTTGAAGCGAACTTTAATACGAGATTGACAAAACTTCAAATTGAAAGAATAAAAATATTGAACTTTAAATATCGAGTCGCTTTTTCGCTAGCAGACTGGGACACTCCAATTTTCGATACTTTTCGGAATTCATTATTTGGAATCAAAAAACGCGATTCTTCATAATATCCGATTACATGCTATCGTGATTAAATTAATATAAAATCATATGTTACATGAGACATATTTTTATGATGAAAAATTCGAGAATGATAACTAACTAAATAATCAGTAGTTCGCTTTAACTTATAGGATGTACGTCTTTAACGTTAAAGATCGATACTCTGCAAATAGATAAGCTGACTATCGATACTAACTGGTGACAACAGGATAGGTAGATAGCGAGGGGTTGCACAAGGTCGTCGAGGGTAAGTTACCCTCGATAAAGGAAGTTCGCATCTGCGCATAAAGAAATTCAACTCTCTCTCTCTCTCTCTCTTCTCTCTCTCTCTCTCTTCTCTCTCTCTCTCTCTCTCTCTCTCTCTCTCTCTCTCTCTCTCTCTCTCTCTCTCACTCTCTCACTTCTTGCGCCGGGCGCTACGGCTCGACGCGTCGTACATTTGCTCGCTATATAGTGTATATAGGTCGGCGGTACGCCTCGTGCGGCTGTCGCTGAAACCAAGTTCAAGGCCAAAGGCTCGGCAAAGGCCACATTCGCGCGCGATGGTGGGGGTCGTTGATGGCTGAATAAGTGGAGGGGCTGTTGAACGCAACCCGTGGAACATCACTCAGTCGGCGGTGATGCTGTCTCGTGTTTGCACGCGTACTGCGGTCACGCTCGTTTTTTAAGCCCGGAGTGGCAGACCTCTGCCTCGCGTAGCACGCGCGCGCGCTATCTCGCGCCGTGCGATCACTTGGAGTGACCCGCGACTCGCGAGTCAGCCGAGGGGATCCGATCGTGGTATATCGCTCAAGAGGAACGATTTAGAGTTCGAGGAGGGCCTTGTCACGTATCGAGTGACAGCAGTAGTGTCGAACGGTAGTGAGATCTAGTGCCGACAGTCAGGAAAGTCAAGCACGTGCGTCAAAGTGAGAGCAGGTCGAAAGCTAATCCGGGGATTTAACGTGGGGTGTTTCCCTGAACCGTCATGGGAGACGAGTTACCAATTCTTAAAGGGATCCTCAACGGAGTAGTCAACTATCACAATGCACGTAGGTGTCCCTTCGACGATGATATTCGGCTCGTAATATTTTAATTTTGATAGAGAGCAATTGAATGTTCAGCGTACTTTCTAATTGCGAAGATTTGCAACGTGCGGAGCCAGTGCGGTGCTCGTGAGCGCGCACGGCACTTTCATCTCTCCGAGAAAGTCGTGCGCTTTCCCCTCTGACTTTTTTTTTACCTTTGAGGCGCGAAACCATATCTGGTGTGACGATACTCACGCTTTGAATAGCCGTGGGTCGCGCATTTCTTTCGATTCTCCCGCACGTCCGAACATTCACGCGAATGCCGACATTCGTTTATGTGAAGGTCATCTCGCGATAGCGGTCGGGTCCGTTGCATGATTCACCCATTGATCGCATTAACTATTTATCGTCGTCCTTCCTTTTGCGCGCAAGGTACGAGCGCTCCATACTACTGACATACGTCTAATCTCTTGATTTTGCCCTGTTTCTGATTACAGCGGTGCGATTCGGCCGCGTGCCCAAGCGTGAGAAGGCCAGGATTCTGGCTGCTATGCAACAGAGCTCCCACAGCCGTTCTCAAGAGAAGGCGGTAACGGCCGAACTGGAGGATGAGCAACGTCTGCTTACAACCGTGGTGCGAGCCCACCTCGACACATGTGACTTCACCAGAGACAAAGTGACCCCGATCCTCGCCAGAGCCCGCGAGACCCCCAATTACACCGCGTGTCCACCAACCTTGGTAAACAAGCTCGACCTTTCCTCTTGACATTGGCATCGGATTACGCAAGCCTGTCCGCGTCACTTTTGAGATTTGAACGGTCGGCATCTATGCTGACGTCAATAGCTACGCGGGCCTTGGGCCATCTTGATCTTTCAAGCGTTCTACGCGGAAATCACGCGCGAGAAACCAGGCGACCTCGGCGAAAGAGGAAGCGAGATCCGATGCGAGCGCGTAAATGTTTAGTTTCGTATCGTCCCGCCTCGTCTCGCCACGCGAGGACGCCTGGTATGCTGTCTCTCTTCCGAGTAACGATAGCGACACGGGCGGCCTTCGGAACGACTTAACGATTCGTCACTTTCTGACCTCGGAATTTGGTTCTTTTTGTTACAGGCATGCCCCTTGAATCCTAATCCGCAACCGTTGACTGGGCAGCAAGAGTTACTTCAGGACTTTTCCAAAAGGTTCTCACCGGCCATACGCGGTGTCGTGGAATTCGCGAAACGTATACCTGGATTCAACCTGCTGGCACAGGATGACCAGGTCACTCTATTAAAGGCTGGCGTTTTTGAGGTGCTGCTCGTGCGGCTGGCCTGTATGTTCGATGCTCAAACGAACAGTATGATCTGCTTAAACGGCCAAGTGCTCAAGCGAGAGTCCATCCACAATAGCAGTAATGCGCGATTCCTAATGGACTCGATGTTTGATTTCGCCGAAAGAGTCAATTCTTTGCGATTATCCGATGCTGAGTTGGGACTGTTCTGTTCGGTAGTGGTGATCGCCGCCGACAGACCTGGACTTCGTAATACCGAATTGGTCGAACGTATGCACAATAAACTCCGAAACGCTCTACAGACGATATTGGCGCAAAATCATCCCCAGCATCCCGATATTCTTCGTGAACTATTAAAGAAAATACCCGATCTAAAAACTCTGAATACCCTCCACTCTGAAAAATTGTTGGCTTTCAAAATGACTGAGCAACAACAGCAGTTGCAGGCCCAACAGCAGCATCAGCAACAGCAACAACAGCAGCAACAACAAACACACGTCATTACTACTCAGCAACAGCCTCATTGGCCAATGGAAGAGGAACCTCCGGCTTCCTGGGGTTCAGCTTCGGACGTAACTTTGGACGAAGCGGTAAAAAGCCCCCTAGGTAGTGTGTCGAGCACCGAAAGCACCTGTAGTGGTGAAGTTGCCTCTTTGACGGAATATCATCACGTAGCGCCAGCCAGTGGTCATCACGCGTCGAGCGCGCCTCTCTTGGCCGCCACCCTAGCCGGTGGACTCTGTCCGCATAGACGACGCGCGAACTCTGGCAGTACCAGTTCTGGCGACGATGAACTTCATCGTTCTACCATGTCAAAAACTCCACAGCCGCCGCAGTGTCGCAGTTTCCGCAAGTTGGACTCGCCAAGCGACAGCGGTATCGAATCTGGCACCGAGAAACCCGACAAACCGGCCAGCAGCAGCGCCAGCAGTGCTCCCACGTCCGTATGCTCGAGTCCACGCTCGGAAGACAAGGAAGTCGAGGATATGCCAGTGCTCAAACGCGTGCTTCAAGCACCACCCTTGTACGATACCAACTCATTGATGGACGAGGCTTACAAGCCCCACAAGAAGTTCCGCGCTCTACGCCAAAAGGATAGCGCCGAGGCCGAACCAGCTGTGGTAGTTCAGCACACACAATCTCAGCTACACTTGCATCTAACATCGCCACCGGCGCGCAGTCCGCCCACTCAAACGGCGCAGTCCCAGTGCCCACAAACGGCGAGTCTGCTAAGCAGCACGCATTCCACTCTTGCAAGAAGCTTGATGGAAGGCCCGCGGATGACAGCGGAACAACTGAAGCGCACGGACATCATACACAACTACATAATGCGGGGTGAGGCCAGTCCCAGATCGCCAACAGTGTCACCGTCGCCCGCGGAGCAGTGCGCTACGACCACTACAGCGATCACGCGCTCGACGCAAGGATCTCAGGGTCTGCTACAATGCGCCACCACGAGCTACTCGAACAGATGGCCGGCCACCTCGGTGATCACGACGACGACAGGTGCGCGACAGCAGCAACAGCAGCAACAGCAACAACAGCAGTCTTCCTCAGACTATCTCGCTGTTGCCAACTCTCCGGCTTCATCACCGCGATACCTCTCCGCGGCGGCAACCAGTAGTACGAGCACGAGTCCGAGGCCGACCTCGAGTACGGCAGCCACGTTGGTGTTATCGGGCTGCCCAAGCAATATGATGGAACTGCAAGTCGACATTGCGGACAGTCAGCAACCGCTAAACCTATCCAAGAAGTCGCCGTCCCCGTCACCATCGCCCAGACCGCTCGTTGGACCTTGCAAGGCCCTCTCTCTCGAGGCGTAGTGTTCTCGCATACTCGAGTGATTTCCCGTAATACGCACTGACGTGCGCGCGCGCGAAATCGGGATATTCGATCCACCTATCACCAGTCGGCGAAGACTCGTTGTTACAACGCGGTACAATCTTTCCCGGCTCTTAACTAGAAACGAAAGTGCCAGGACGCTCTGAGCGCGTGACAAACCAAATAATTTATTAATTTAAATTACTTATCGCTAAAATCGCGCGAGAAAAGAGGTGGAGGTTACGGAGGAACGGACAAAGTAATCTCCGTGTATAATCACAAGGAAGACAGACGTTTAGTGGCAAGTGCGCGAAATAATGACGGATGGACGCTTGCACAAAAGTGCCGATCCGATAAAAACAACGGTGCCGTGTAGAGTCACCTATCCACCTAAAACTACCTATATATATATATATACATATATATATACATATATACAATATATATATATATATATATATATATATATATATATATATATATATATACACCTGTCTACCTACCTAAAATCTATCTGCTCTAGGTGTATATCTAGAAGATAGAACATCTGCGACGAAAAAAAAGAAAGGTTGAGTGTTACAGAAATTAATAATCTATCTACATGTGATAATCATGGAAATCGCGCATTCTGTACAGTCTCCACCTCATTCATTCATCATCTACTCTACTATAATTATTAACTATAAAACTAATTAATATTATTGTAATATGTGTAAGGTATCATAATCGTAAAAAATTATCATTTCGTGTACGTGTAGAAAAAGATGCGTATGATACTCTTGCGAGGAATGGATGAAAGAAAGGCGTAGAATGAATAAGGAAGAGAGAATGAATGTGACGGATGAGCGTGCTTGTGCAAATGAGTCGGGGCAAATCGAAAAGCTTCTTGATCGCGGTGGCAACCGAGAATGAGAATCGCGTATGCGATTTTTAAAGAATTAAGCGTTTTGTTATGAGACTGATCGGCCCGCCGCACGGCCACCAGTTTGCAATTACCGTACCTTTATATTACGTGTCGTGTCTCTTCGTCGGGAGGACGACGCGAGAATTATATCCTCTAATCGCGTCGTATAGCGAGATAGGTATCGTAGGCCCGCTTAAACGCGTTATACAATATTATGTGTCGTGTGTGCATGCATGAAAGTCAGATTAGATAGATCGAGACAGGATTGCGAAAGAGAAAGTGAGAGAAAGAAAGAGTGAGAGGAGAAAGAGAAAGATAGAAAGGGAAAGAGGGAGAAAGAGAAGGAGAAAAACCGCGAAGCGCTCAAGCAAAGCGGAGTTCCGATTAAAACGGCAAAACGCAATGTAAATAGTAGATTCGTAAGGCTATGTCCTGGTAGGCGCGAGTGAACCTCTTCTGCTTCGAAAAAAAAAATCATGAGGGAAAGTTAGAAAATACGCGACGGGCCGCCGCCGACGTGTTGTTGAGACGCCCGCCCCACACCCCCCTCCCTTTAACCATCCCGAGCATGAATCCCAATCCCAGCATGAACATCGCATCAAATATGTATACACTCACTCACAACACGCTGAATTGCGAATGAGCAAACCGATTTTGAAACACTTATGCCTCTTTTTGAGAGACAGATTAAATCCCCTTGGTTCAACCTAGAAGGAACTTTAACAACGTCCGCTTTGAGTCTTACTAGCTCAATTCTTAAATTAACGATTCAAATTGAACTGCAGTGATGTTCGATCAGATTAAAAAAAAAAAAAAAAAAAAATTAGTATTCTTCAAGAATGAGGCATTAAAAGCACGTTCAGTCTCCCGGTTAGAACATAGCCTAGCCAAAATATTCCTAAACACCTATCCTTCCCCCCCCCCCTCCCACCTCTCCAGCTTAGAGGCCTCTGTATTTATTGTACCTAAAGAAAGAATGCACTTTCTTCGCCGTATCGAGTGTACCACATCCACCCGTTTGTCTGAGCGGCTCCTCGTAGAATCCTTTTGACTGCCCTTACAAGACACGCATATACACACACAAAATAGACACTTATATACGACATACGACAGCAACACATGCATACTGAGCGAACACTTATTCTTGTCCTCTCCCCCGCAGACAACCTAGCGTTGATATTCGTAATACTTGTTATGCATAAACTACACATAATTATTATAGTAAACGATACATAAAGTATGATATATTTCCCTATCCATTAAGAAGAAGAATACAAATACAGCTGTTGTTTCTGGTGGAAAAAAAACGAAAAATATGGATAAAATGTACTCTACTACATACAATACAAATGCAGCCCCGCATATTGCCCAGTGAGCACGTCATTTTGTACGCTTGGGAGTTGTGAGGTCGTCTGAATAAACATTGTCTGGTGAATTATACACAAAAAATATTGTCTTCTTATTTATCTTTAATTCATAACTTTACGATTTTTTTTTTTTAAATCAAACCTACATTTTTCAACGATATTCAAACCTTATAATCCTATAATAAATTAAACTTTGTCTATTTTGTTCGAAAACAGAGAAAGGCGATAAAAAAATTAAAAAAAAACATCTTTATTTACGAAGAAAGCACTTTATATTATTTAATTTTTAAAATATTTGACTTGCACGATTAAATGAAATGCTGATCATATATTCATTTAAGCAGACATCCTGTCGTTTATATCTTTTTTTTACAATTCCTTGAACTTTTATACAGCCTTGGTAAGTATAATATTTAGATACGAATACGATTCGTAAATGTATTATCGAGGACACCGACTTGATTGCATAGTCAAAAAACAAAATATATTCTTGTTGATTATTATGTATTATTATGTTCTCCATCAAAATCGCTCGGATGATTGATTGGAAAATAAAAAAATAATTATTCAATTATTTCTTATTTTATTCTTTTGTTGTTACTTTGTTTTACATTCTAGAGAAGAATAATATAAGACAAATATAAAAAAAAATAATGTATGTACAGTGTGCAAATTTAATATCGTAAACATATGCGGAAATTAATTGCGACAGACATGCGAGTAATGGTGTTCTCCAGTTGTATAATTGTTTTTTCGAGCTTTTCCGCATGAAGCTCGATATACGATCCCTCTCGTTGATCCACCGAATCCACCTACGGTGAGGTGCGGCATAACAGAAGCGGTAACCACCTCCCCCCCCAACTCGCGCAAATACCTACATTGGAGGCGCGTGGCATATCGTGGGCGTCGGTTGCCACGCAACCTGCTTCTCGCTAACGTGTGAACTGTCCTATCGTGAACTCTGCACTTCGCCTCCATCGCATCGTGCCGATGCGCTTCATCATAATTGCTATGTCACGCGAGGGCGTTGTATTTTCGAATAAGGAGGATAACAAAAGCAACCTGTTATCCAAAAATACCGGCTGGTCTGGGAAACTAATTATCTCTGATCTCACCTAGCTACCGTGAATTCGTCTGAACGTACATAAATATATTACAAAAGGTGGCTTCGACTCCAATAATAAATTATAATGAACGCTTTTTTACGCTTTATGTCATATATGCCTCTATGGATTTAAAATAGACTCCGATGACTCTTTTTTTTAACTATTAATTTATCATTTATATACTTGAGATCGCGCACAGATCGCAACGTGAATATCGTCCATCGTGAATTCGTTACGAGTTACGCATCATGAGACTGCAACGCGCCGTTAATCCGCGTTAATTCTCAGACGTCTCGGGGAGTCTCTCCAGCTTCTACCATTCGTCGGCCAGCGTATTGTCGGAATTAATCAGGCAAAAAGAGAACGACGAGGAAGCTGTTGGACAGAGATCGACAACGAGAGCCGTCAACTAACAATAAACCACTGAACAGAACTTACTGTCGAGCGCAATGCGGTTAACTCGAAGGTCGCTCGTTAACCTGCCAGCACTTGCTGTTACGAGCACACAACCGTACGCAGCAATTATACAAAATATTTACTCGCGAACATTATTAACATTATTTGTCTTTGTCCTGAATTCTCTCGAATACGTGGAATCTCTAAAGTAATGGCATTGAATTCGTTCATGTTCCGATTTCTCTGTTGTTACCTCCAGTGTTGAGAGACAATTAAAAATAATAAACATTACGAGGGTTTTGAGTACTATTCATTGTCTCGTTGTTTACGTTCCGTCTGTTGATATAGGGGGAAGGTACTATCGCAAGAAGGGATGCCGATCTCGTTGGTCGGATGTGCCTCGGCCTCGGCCGGAACCTTGAACACGCTCCTTAGCCGTGAGCTTTTATGCGTGGAAGGGGGGAGGGGGCGGAAGTGCGAGGAACGGGGGAGAGACTGGATACGCGGCTCGTAATGTGAGGGCGTCCTGGAGGCTGAAACCTGGTCTGGGAATGTACTCCGCTTGTCCAGGGACAAGCGCGCATTCTCTCGAACACCAGTAGAAGATAGCCTCGAGCCACACACGCTGTTGGGATTCCATCGCGAAGACAATGCCCGCCATTGCGGCTTTCCGATAATTGGATTCTAAGTATAAAACCGGCCCACAAACATAAATCACGAACGCAATCGGGATTATTCCCAGCGAGTTTATTTTTGCTATCGTAATTCCTGCTGCATTAATTAGACTATGTATAAGAACGTTTAACGGATGATATTCAAAAGATCACATTCAATTATAAATTCATCCGTTTTCTGACTTTTCAAAAAATGGATCGGAATTACAGGATGACTAATTTTGAAAACTAATACGTACAAAAAAAGGCAAATGTGTGTAATTCCATCAAAAAAATAAGGGTGACCTTTATGCGATTTTCAAATGATTATTCAATGTCCAAACCAATAGTACTATCATAGTACTATCATAGGTCCTTCTTAAAACCCTAAACTTTTATCTGAGATATTTTTTTACGACATCAAGTTTAGAAGATATATTAACTGATTCCACTAAAATAAGTCATCCTACATTTTACTTTCGCATTGCAATATAAATTTAATATAAATATATTTGTATACATATTGAATTTTTATGCTATAAATTTATTATTTCATCTCCTAAAATAAATAGATATTCTTTCATTTTTTTCATTTGTCGAAGATAATTTTCCGTTCCTAATTCTTAGTATTTAATTCCTTATTCTCGTTTATTATATCTGTGCTCTTAGATCGCAATTCGGATCTATATCGTTATATACGTAGGATGATTATATCAACGCTTTCTTTTATTATCTTTGAAACGCTCTTCCGGGTTAATACACTTTCGTCCTTCAACGACCTATCTTGTCGACCTCTGTCCTTCGATAGCCCTCCTTACTCCTACGCTCCAATTTTCCATGTAGCAAGGTCACAACCCTCGCGAAAAACGCCACACCATCCTTACGAACGAGGTAAGCTCGCCCTAGAGTTTTTTTCACCCCTCACAAACCCGAAAATTTACGAGCGATATGGCCTTCGACCGTCTTTAAGAGGCACGTGCGTTGCCACATAGAACCCTCCGCGAGTCTTTCCTCCATTTGATTCGCCATTTTCTTTCAGGAAATCCCTTCGGGACGAATTCATGTACCATAGGTTTCATTGCGATAGATTTTCAATGTGCTCCTCTCTTTTTCTCTTTTTTCCTAGAGTCATCTTGATTAAATTTACTTTTATTGTGTGTGGGCGCGTATATATATATATGCGCACACGTAGCTTGTAGTATACAGAATATTTTTTTATAGATAAAATATGCAAATATGTAAAATATGTAAAATTTGCAATATATAAATTTTATATATCTTTTTGTTTAAAATAGCTATGCCTCTTCTTTAAACAAATTGATACATTTCATCATTCTATGAATAAAAATATTAATGTACTATTCACTACGTACAGTCAATTTTGCGAGATATTTTATACTTCATTATTAAAATTTGCCAAATTAAAGTATAAAATATCGTAAACTTGATTTTTTAATGAACTTTATCTTAATACTTTTATATTCCAGAATAACTGGAGGAATCATATTATGTAAAACGATTGTATAATTCCATTAAAAAAAAAAAAAAAAAAAATGATGGTGATCTTTACGTAAACAACTATTTAATGTCAAACCAATAGCATCATCATACGTCTCTCTTAAAACCCTATAATTTTTATCTGAGATATTGTTTTGTATGATGAGTTAAGAGATATGATTCCATTAAAATAAATCACCCTACATTTTATTGCAGTATGGAGCATTGTAATACATCCTTATTAATATTCTCATTACAGACTTAATGGATTTTGCGATCCATTCAAGAGACAGCGAAAAGTAAGAGGAGAAAAATACTCTTGTTGTTTGACATTGCTAATAATGTGTTTGCTCTTTGTTGCCTCAAGGTTTTAAGCTCCCCTCGAACCGAACAACTCGCCTCTGGGGATATTGTCTCTTTCTCTCTCTCTCTCTCTCTCTCTCTCTCTCTCTCTCTCTCTCTCTCTCTCTCTCTCTCTTTCTCTTTGCTATCAGACACAAATATTAATTTATACCTTATACGGCCAAAGATGATAGGTCAAGATGCAACTGTTCGTTCCTCGTTATTTCCTACAAGAAGCTTTAAGTTTCTTCTTTTCATTATATATATTTCTATTTTTATATTAATAACAAACGTGAAATTATTTATTGCCAAAATCAAAATGTAAAAATTCAAATTGAAAAAACATACGATTGTAATTTGAGAAAACGTACTGTATAAGAAACTAAGTGAAATATTTTGTGAGATCATTTACCGCGTCTCATTCCAACGATTCATCTTGAACATAAAAATTTCTTCAATTATTTGAAATTTCTAATTATTTTCATTAATATATTTCAATCTATATGTCTTCTTTTCAGACAATTAAATTTTCGAAAAGAGCAATCCTTTTTACCTAAATATCAATCTCAATTTCAAAATTTTAATTAGAATTCGTGTTACAAGAATTTAAAATAGAAAAACGTATAGGAATCATCTGAAATGGTAAACTGAAAATGGGAAATGAATGGGAAATGAAAATTAATTAAAATTATAAATATATTATTGCAAGTTTTTAAAATTAATCGAAATTTCAATAATGAGTATGAGACATAAAATATTGATAGGAAAATAGTAATAATGAACGGTAATAAAAATGATTGTAAAACTAACGTAACCCATGCCTTATCTGAAACGATTAGATAGAATGTTGAGATTGATGGAAATGATATACGGAATCACGGTTATGAAAAAAATATGATAGGCATGTCAAGCAGCAGAGATTCAATCGTGTATTGAAAAAAGAATCATTTCTTAGCGTCGAAGCGCTAATCGAAGAAAGTTTCATTTTCCTTAAGTACATAAGCTTTCTACCAAAATTTATCATCTCTTCGGCAATCTTCGGTTCGGCGTAAAAATGGCCAAAACATAATCCGTAACGTCGGAACACGTTCACAAGAGATTTATCTTGCTCACCTACCATGATCCCACCAGATTCGACGATGATGGACGATTCAGGTTCGCGTTATCCACGATCTCACAGAATTTATTATTCACGATCGAGGAGAAAAAGAAAAAGTTTCGGAACTTGACTTTTATTCGAGGAAAAGATATAGGTGGATGGTATTAAAGGGAAAACACGGAAGTTACATTCGGGACATACCATCGATATATCAAAAGGAATATATACAAGGGTAAAGTTATTATCAAGAATCGGAATAACCTGCTGTGTTTCGGAAGATGATATATATAAAATACCGATTAACATAGATCGGATATACCTAAATAATACCCTAATACGGGAAAAAAAATGTTAAAACGCGGAATGAGAAGAAATTTGAAAATATACAAATAAAATAAAGTTATGTCAGGTCTGTTTAAACAGTTATGTATGACATTTCATATGGCAATATCCACTTCGCGTGCGAGTCTCGGTTATACTTTCGAATGTGAGCTCTTGGAACGACAATTTAATTGCAATATGCTGTGCAGGCGCGCATTTAATGAATGCAACGAATGCGTTTTCACTTTTCCAGTGCTTTCACTCTCGCAAGCGAGCCACTTTTTCCGATACCGAACATGCGTATCCCGATGCCGAGGAGAACTTACATCGCTAGAATTTATCAAACGATTTTATAAAAAAATGCGAAACGAATTGGCAGCATTTCCCAAAGAAAAAATAAGGAGATAGATCTTTTTATGTTCGATCAAATTTAACAAACGGTATAATGCCCAGTATTACGATAATCGCTTTCCTTCGGTGGTAAGAAAGCAATTAATTTTTCAGCGATAAGATATGTTTCCAATCGTGACAAATATCCGTTATTTGTATTAATGATTTCGCGTTGTCGGATAAAAATTTCAATCGAGCGAGAAAAACGATGATAAAACGTAATTAACTGTAGAACGAGTTCATCTCGATGACTTTCCTCTCCTCTCTCCGCAACGGTCATCAACCTTTGCGTGTCTTACAGATCTCGCATGTGTTATTAGAGACATAAACTAAGATTAATTATTACAATTACATTAATAATCGATAATAATCTAATAATCGGCATTGGAAATACAAATACTAAGCCGAACAATCGGGAGCGGAAGATGAATTCAATTGCACATAAATTTTTAGAATTGCGCTCACACATAAATCAAATGTTGATACGTTTAAAAGATCAATTAGTTCTTATCTTAATATATTTTCTTAACGGTACAACGCTTTTCCTTTGTCTCTTCCGTCCTGATATTCATTTCGGCACTGCATCTCTACGGCACGACTCGATTACTCACAGTCCCGTTAAAACCCGTTGATATCAGCTCCTGAAGCGGCCCTGACTAATCCGAATCAATGACCCACTTACCTCAAACTACGTGTTTCTTTTCGGTAACTTATACGTTTCGTGGAACACCGTAGAATTTTACGCGTTGTTACGTGCGATAATATTTTATTCGTTTTCGAGGTTCGATGACCTTCCGCGAGTCTTTGCGTCATCATCACGCGCGATATTTTCATTCGTTTTCTTAATCGAACGGTCACGAGTGCTGTGCTGTAGCATTTTTCTGCGTTGGGTTATCTCAAGAGAGGACAAAAACATAAAATCGTTAGTAGAGCTTAGGCTATTTTTCGGATTAAGAGACAATAAATTTTAAATAAAATTTAATTAATATATGTAACACTTTTACGAATGTTTGGTTATAAATATGTATCTAAAAACTTATAAGTTGCGAAAAATAATATGAAATATGAAGTTTCGATCGAAGGAAGGTCGACACGGTACGTTTTTGTAAAAAAGAAGCTGTTTTCATTACAGTTATTCGTAGTCGTCTTTTCGATTCGAGTCATATCTGACTTCAGGGTCGACGAACGCCGCGGGATTTCCTCTTGTCTTCGTCGCGGTGACGAGGCCGAGGTGACCATACGGTATTTCCTTTCGGTCGGGCAAGAGCGCGGGAGTGAACGCGAGCGCCCGTTTATTGTTAGAGAGGAAGAAGAGGAGAAGGAGGAAGAAAGTGGCGGAGAAGGAGGAACGAGGAAGGAGCAGATGGAGGAGGAGGATATAACTGTACCATCTTTCCCGAGGCCTGCCAACTCCTTTCAGGGTTCACGAACGTTCCAACCGGAACCCGAATCGACCGGACCAAATTCGAAGGTCATTGCTCCAATTCCAGTTACTCCTCGAGGAAAAACTCCCTATATCGTTCTCCATAAACTCAAAAGTGACTGATTACCTCTTAATCACTGTCAGCTAAATTCGTAATTATGTAATTTCAATGAAACATTGATCTTTCACATTTAATTAAAAATTTTCTTTCTACATGTCAAAATATATAACTTTCTGTTTATAGACAGAAACATGTCAATTTTAATTTTACTCCAAGGGGAATATCGAGAGTGTAATGAGAATCTTTGTTCAGACTATACAAAGAACGAAATACCAATTCGTACGAGACTAAAAGTCAATTGCACCGATGGCCTTTATTATTAACCCTAATTAACAATTTCGCATATCTTTTTTCTAGATTTGCGTTGACCATAGCGTGTACGAGAGAGAAGAAAATTTAGTTAATTACGGTCAGCGCTAATCAACATTAATGAAACTGGCCCTAAATCTTGTTTATTTAGGTTGCTCGGCCATCTACTAAAGTGCCGGCCAACGTTCGACGTAAGCACAGTCCTTGATAGAAATAGTCGTGGTGATGTGATAAAGAGCTAGCTGTAATTCGAGCCGAGGTTTTGCTGAAACGATAAGCCTTATGTCGAGCGCTTCGCGCTAAGCGACCCTGAAAGTTCAAGAACGTCGAGGTGAATGACCTCTCTCTTAAATGATTTCACCATCCACTCATCGTCGCTATTCCCTTGGAAGCCAATATAAAAAAAAAAAAAAAAAAAAAAAAAACAAGAGATGATATGAACTTAATATATCCACAAGAAGATAAATAACAATTAAGTAAATCACACAAAAGATCATTATGCTTTGTTTCTTTAATATAAAAATATTTTTTATAAAATATCCACTTCCCTTTGAGTCATTCACGTACGACTTCATCATGTAAATATTACAATATTTTAAAATTGTCATATTTATTATTCATACTTTTACAATTTACATTCCTGTATAGGATAGTATTTAAAATTCCAAGAAAACAAATAAAAATATGAGATTTTTCAGCCGAGATAAGAAAACATTAATTAATTTCTCCTTAAGTATCCTCCACCTGACACCTTGTTTGGGCACATTGATCGACAAGGTAAAAACTTATATTAGCCGCTTGATGGAAAGGGGGAGCGAGTTCGCATTGCGTGCTTTGACGGCTTTCGGTGTCCGGAAATTCGTCATCGGATTACGTCGCACCGGCGACGCGGTGGGAAGAACCGACTCGGTCATTGACCGTGCTCCTTAACTAGTATATTTTCGTCATCTTCCCGAAACGCTCGCCAGTCCCGGGATCTTTACGCTTTATGTTTCGCCGGGAGTAAAGCGACATACGTACGGCGTACGTATGGCACGAACGCGAGCGAAACCGTGCCGGTCGTTGACCCGACGACTGCTACATGTAAACCACGTCTCGTCTACGGGAACGGTTGCACGGAGAGAGTTTATCTGGTGGGAGGTGATCATCGGTTTCGTTGCGCGATATCGATCTCGCGACGTAAGCTCGTTTCCATACGCACCACACTACAATCGGGCTGTATATTTGCTTTAAACATTTTTGCAAACTGTTTACGAAAAATTTGAAGAAATTTATAATATTTATGTCATATTTATATATTTAAAAGATCGTTAACCTAAACTTTTTTAGAGTATGTCAATTTGTCAAATAAAAATATTTATTTTTTTCAATTGTGTCAATTACCCTGAAAAAAAATTGTCAAATTATCTCATAACTTATTTTGTTATTTGAAATTACGTTACGTTTGTAAATGTTAAAATTGTGTGAATATGTAATCATATTCAAACTTTTTCTTTTATATATGTATATAGAAGTATGAAAAGTATAATAGGGATCGCCAAGCTAACTTGGCGTGAGTGCAAAACATGGAGTTCCTCGTTGGAATCACAATCACAGTAGGTCATTGGCTTAAGAAATCGCATGCTCGGTCTTAAAGTCTGTACATGTTAAATGATGGGAATATAGCTCGAGATTGAAAAAAAACCAAGCAATACTCAATGAGATCATTATTACAAGTTTGTATATGATATCGTAATATCGTAATATTTATTATAATGAATAAAAGATATTTTATAACATAATCTACACATTCTTTGTTGCATACTTGTTGTATATTTGTATATTTTATTTTTTATGATATATATATATATATATATATATATATATATATATCTCTTTTAATTTCCTAGAATTTATTATTTAACAATTGTTAGCTTTTATTTATTTAATTTTATCTAAATTTTTATAAAATATTTCAGACAGTAAAATGTTACATAAAAATAAAATAACCATTTTATTTCTATATTATGAAAATTAGATATTAATATTGATAAAATTCAGAGATGTTAAATCTTTATCGCTTCTCTTTGGCTCGTTCCAAGAGGGAATACACCGATGAGAAGAGCTCGTTAGCACTCGGAAGTAACGAGATACAAATAGAATCCCTCGCAATTGCAGCGGGTATAACAACGAGTAGAGGTGACTGCCCCCGCGCGTATTAGGTCACATTTACGCCCGCTTCAACTGGCGTTGGTTTGCTCGACGATTACACCGCCTTCACAGGACCGCGGAATCATTGACCTCTGACTATAGTAAACCATTGAACCAATATCTACGCGCCATTTAACCCCTACACGCCAAATGGAGAATAAATGCTGCACAAGTGAAATAAATCGACCAATATTTTATATGGAACATTTACAAATATTAGAACTCAACTAAAAATGTTCGAGCCTACCAATGTTTGAATAACAAAAATATTTGCAATTCTCTTCTAACACACATTCATAGTAATAAAAACGTAATCAATAAATTTTCTAACAAAAGGCCAACTTCATACGCTTTCACTTCCTCGTCCATCACGTCTGCTTTCTTTTTATCCCCTCCTCCTTTCACATTTATTCTCGTTGATCTTATCATCTGCATTGAAAGAAACATCACTACGAGATGCATAAATTTTTTTAACATTCTTCGAGTTACATATATAAAAAAATTATTTTAAATATAGAATATAAATTTTATAAAATCAATTAAACTTTATTATGATGAAGAGCTTTAACCACGATAGCAACACTGATAGTAAAATATCAAGATATTTATAAAAAATTAATTAAATAAATCAGTGTTCCATTTCTGAAATCTTATATTGAGAATGTGATAGGTGCAATATCTTTTCATGTAGTAAAAATCTCATTAAAAAATAAAAATATCCATTAACACTTTTAAGCCTTTTTTATTCTCACTTATCTCGATGACTTGCGATGAAAGTTAAGTAAAATAAGCAAATCATAAGTTGTAAAAGCAACCGGGTTCCACTCTTATTCTAATAATTTCAAACATATAAGTCCGTTTCGTTACATGCGCTCGAATATGTTATATGATTCAGTAAACGCGGGAGCGTGGAGATTGACTGTGACATAATTCGAAAGCACCACGTGATTCTGTCGGAACCTATTTGTCGGCTGAACCGCAACGAACGTACATAATTATACGGTCTGTCGTTCGAAAACGAGTTGGCGGTTCGTTCACCGCCATCTCAATACAGTCATCCCGATTCGTCCGTACGTATTCTTGTCGTAAAGTTCTTTATATCGTAAAAACTTCTCACACTGCTGACACTCTAGTGTCAATTTGACAAATTGAAACTTTCCATGAAGAAATCTTCTTTAATTTAGCAACATCGAATCTCGAGAGCGCTCTCTCTCTCTCTCTCTCTCTCTCTCTCTCTCTCTCTCTCGCATTAAATTCACTATTTCCTTATATTTTACATTCGATCTCGCGCATGAACGAGAAGAAAATTGGGCGGCGTGATATCGACCTCTGGCACTCTTTCGCCTCGACTCGATGCCCGCGCCAATCCCTGACCAGCGAAGCGCACTTGCGCTGAATAGTGACGAGGCCGTTGACACTTGTCTACGTGTACGCGTGCGTGCAGAAATAGCGTCGATGCATTTACATCACTTCCTACCAGTGGTTCAATACCTATTGGTCTCACTCAAAGCTAGCCTTGATTTTCAATCCTTTTGTAAATGTCCATTCTTTATTTTTAGAAATCATCCACCCAAAAAATGCCCGAAGTCGGATTCTGATAGACACTTCATTGTTTTTGTTTTTTTTTGTTTTTTTTTGTTTTTTTTTTGTTTTTTTTTTTTGTTACGTAAAGCACAAAGAGTTGTAATCGCGAGGAGTTTCAGGCTCGCGGAGAACAATAATACTGCACTGTGGCCTCCCAAAGCTATAAACGAGCGAACCTCGAAATGCAATGTCAATTGTGCAATGTCATCTTCAATTTACGACAAAGCATCGTCTTTGGACGGAAAATTCATAAACGATTAATACAATCAACTTACAAAAAATATCCATCATCCCACATATTTTTAACTAACATATAAACGATGATTGATTTATGTGTCGAAAAACCGATTAAATCGATCAGCTGAATCCCGGCCGATTTAACGACGCGTTTATCGATAATAATTTCGTATAATTTCAATCATTAGCGAGTGATTCGGCTATAAAGATTGAACAGTTGCTCTGTTAAATCGCTTCCTGCTCTCAAGGACTTCGTATCGCGATTCGATATCGACCGCTGCGTGTTTATCGTAAGCGTCCGAGCATTCGAGCGTACCGGCTCTATATCGCGAGCGGAGGTGCTGGGAAATACATAGTGTTATGCCGCGAATAACGGATGTATAAAGACACACGATACGCGCGATCACCTGTCGTCGGCACTATCGCGACGAGGGTGTCGCAATTACCAAACTAAGGTCCCAGCCACGACGATGCCAGTTCTCGCCGCCCGGCGAGATCCGATTTCCTGTTATTCCACGACGGAGAGCGTCCCCCTGACACCGCGTGACACTGACGATCCCGACCACCGTCCGATCGTGCACGCGTGCTATCGGTTTGATATTTTTAGCCTTATCGATCGAAGCCGCGGAGCGTATGCTGACAAATCGATCGTCTGAAATCTTTCCAGTCCTAAGAAATAATCCGTCTCCCCGTCATCCTCTCAGATATCACCACAGAAACGCCGAGTTGTTTTTCGAGACGCGGAATTAAATCTGATTCGAGTATAGAAATATCACGAAAGTAAAGAGATTTATAAAATATTTCGCGTAATCGGTGTGCACTTCTTGCGTCCTTGCTAACTGTTGCAACAGGTTAGCACGCTGGAGTCCTTTACAGTTATTCGTCGTGGCTACAGTTCGTTGCATCGTAACGGAACTCCACTTCTTCCGCAAAAGATCAGTATCCGATCGTAGTAATTGCGTAATTGCGCAATTGCTACGGCTGCAAGAAAGCATTGCTTTGCAAAAAAAGTAAAAAAAAAAAAAAGTTTTCCTTGGAGATTATTAAAACTCCATCATTTTTATTTAAGATTTTAAATCAATCTCTTTTAGACTCAAATGATTTTATATCGCTGTTTGTGATGAAAACTTATGAAAATTCACAAATAAAGTCGCAAGGTCATGTCAATCGTCATGTCGAACACCATCGGCCAAGCGAGGTGAGGCATCAGAAGGCCCTTCGAGTCATTCGTGAAAACGCACCGGAAGTCACGCCACATAAATCAATTGGGCGCGTCAAGGCCTCCGAAATATTCACCCTAAATAGCTCTAATTATCATTTCAATACGACAAATGACTACGCATGTTCGCGGATGACACGCATCGGAGACCGTGCTTTTCCAATCATCATCATGCGAATCATGTATCGTAATTCGCAAAAAATATTTCTAAACAATGAGTAGTCGCTTTTTAGCACGACAGACGCGTGGACGAGGCACGTATTCGAGGGAAAAAATATGCGCGATTATTTGCCATCGACGTCTATAAAAAGCACATTCGCGACAGGCTCATGTTTATGAACTCGGCGATGATTAGAGGGTGGATGGAGTAGCGGTCCTAGAGATGGAAGTGGAGGGAACGTAAACGCGAAAGCTGACCTTGCGCACGCGTTTCCAACGATCTGGCTAATAATAATATAGCAAGCGTATTCACGTTCGGAAACGCTAGGTTGCGCGTGTCGGAATCCCCTTTGTCCCTCTTTACTCCTCGTCCTCCACTTGCCTCCTGCGTTGGTACATTTCCTCTCTATTTATTAAAAATTTTACGTTGACGTAACAGACGAGTAACGACATTCACGGATTAATGATAAGACAAGTAAATGAGATAAGAGTATATTCTTATTCCTATTCCTGCTCGGATGACCTGATCAATGACATCCGAATTCAGTAAAGATTACAATCTAAATATATATATATATATATATATATATATATTTTTTTTTTGTATCGTTCCGTATCTTGTATTATATACCAAAAATAGATTGTATCGTCTTAATTAATCTACGTCGCGCAACTGCAGACTCCTTTTCTTTGGCACGTCCTCGCTCGTTATCCACGGTCCCTTCTGCTTCGTCAGCTTCTACGTCGTCGCACACGTGCCGCTGCGTTAAGTATTTCGCTGGCCAAGGTCAGCGATAGCGACTTCGCTTCCTAGAATCAGGGGGGGGTATCACTGATAACCAATGGCGCTCGTTCGAGATGACGACTTGTGACTCGAGGTGCTCGGATTATCTTCCTCCGCGAGAAAATAGTCCTGTCTGGACCGGCGATTTCCCAGATATAAGGTCAGTAATTTATACGACGGAAATACAAACACGGAGAGAGATTACAAATTCTCCTCCCATTTACATTTGCGCGATTATGTGCGATTTTAGATTAAATATAAAACGGAACACTAGAGCCGCGAACAATGGAGCCTCCTCCGGACGCGTTTCCCAAGATTTGAACGTGCCATTTATACACGTCATCGCGCAGCAGCTCGAGCTCCGAGATACGCGCTGCGACGTCGGGCGCATTAATTATTCACAAATATAAAAGGAAGGCTGACGCATGGCCGAGAGCTGCACTAATCGTTCGCAGTCGGTCCGATGCGACCGCAGCCTCGACGCCGTCCGATAACGAGGAAAGATTATGCTCAAGGACAAGGTCGCGCCGCGTCGCTCCGCTCCGCTCCGCTCCACTCCGCGCCTTGCCTTGCCGCGTCTCGCCGCTCTGGCTCTGCCACCAAACTACACGAGACATTGCGACAAATCCGCGAGGCGGAGATATATACGCGTGCACGTAGCAACATGCTGCGCACATGCGTGACGATACAACATTGATGTGTGCGCCGTCGTCCTTGTGACGCCGCCGCCGCCGCCGCCGCCACCGCCGCCGCCGCCGCCGCCGCCGTCGTCGCCGTGAGCTTGTCAACAAGAGCAAACTGTCAACCAGAATTCCGAAGTATATCGGCGCTCACAGCCTTTTAGATGTGCCAAATCCTGCTGCGATTACTCGTTAAACGTCGATTGGATCGAAAAGATCGAGGGGATCGAAAGACAGCAAATTTCCGAAAAAGTAAAGATCGCGGGCGCATCGAGATTCCGTTGGGGATTAAAAAAAAAATATTTAATTAAAAAAAAAATCATTTAAATTATCGGTCGAATGTTGCAGAAAGCGAGTAGATTCGAAAATAGAAATGGTTCTTGGTGAGCTATCTCGCCGCCCAGTTTGCTTCCGCAATTTGCTTCCTATTTGATATGTCTCTAATTTTAAGCGTGTATGCTCACACACGACACAACTAACTTGTGGAGAGCAACCTTACACTGGTTATGTGTTAAGGCTAGTGTAAACTAGCCGTAACACGTAACCATGCCTCCCTCGCAACAGTGAGTCGAAACTCCCCGAAAACTAAAACTGTCGCAAGGACGAAGACCAAAGGCGTTGAATTGTTTTAAAGTGTACGTCGTATTCGGCCGCACGGCCTTCAACGTGATTTCTGGTCGAAAAGATTGAAACATCGGTTACTATCTATACATAAATGCTGACATAATACCTGTACCCGCGATTCGTTGTATTGAGGCGCGCCGAAAGAAATCAAATGAAATTCGATGGAATCTCGAGGAAACGAGTTTCGAGTTATTTGAGTAGAAAAGAGAGCGCAACGACAGAAGGAACGAAGCGAAGAATTCTCTTAAAACCTGGGAATAATCCAACCCGAGTCACAATTTGAGAAAAAAAATAGTGGCAAATAGGAAGTGGAAAACTAGAAGCGACACAATAGTTAATAATATCAGAAGTGGAACAGTGTTGAGGATGAACATTTGGTTTCGTTATTATTGCAAACCTTGTTTGGCAAAGTTTCGTCGCAAACAGCATTATGCAAGCACTGTACAAAGTTTATTTAAGACCTGGTATCGGTCTTCCGCTGTATGTTCTCTCTCATTCCCATTATACTTGAATTTCGAAACTTCGCTTCGTAATGACCATGAAAGATAATATGTTGTCCAAATATTTCACAATTTCAAAGCTGTTGATGTATGGTAAGTTAGCTTTATCTAGTCAATAAAAAAAAAAAAAAAAAAAACGATAAATTAAAAATTATAAATAATTAGCTGCACAATTTTGTCGCATTTATTATATAAAGCGCTGTAAATCCGTCTATAATCACATCGATAAAAAACTTGTTAAAAAAATAATATGTATTTTTGAAGATATGATTAAGTTTAAAAATAATTGCAAATTAAATATTTTTTTTGAGGTATAGACATTTGAAAATAAACTAGTTTACTGGACCAAAATAAGAGATTTTCACAACATTGCCGTTAAAATTACAGGAGTCGCGTCGTTCAAGGTAAAGATCACTTGAATCTGTACTTGAACTCATCTCGCTGAGTCACTCAGTGCATTATCATCGGTCTTGATAACGATGAACAGCAGATAACCTTCCTCCGTGTTAGCAAAGCGCAATCAAGCGAAAATTGCGGCTTCTCGGCATTCGTTAGAGATATGCGATGCATTCGGTGAAATTTGGTATTAAGCACATCTATCGATCACTAATATGATTAAATTCTATATAATTGTCTTATTATTGCACAATAAAATTTTTCTTAATAAAATAAATTTCTACATATTTCGTATTGACAATAAACAGAAATTTTATCTTATTAAAGAAAAAGATATTAAAATTAATAAATAATGCATATTCATACTAAAAATTTATCAAGAGTAAGCTTAGACCTTGTATTATGTGAGATATTAATACGCGAACTATGTATCACAAAGTGATGTTACAGATGGATTCATAGAGCAATCATAGATTAAAGATCAAATCTTAAAGACTGTGTATTTCTCAATGACGGAGTACAATACGTGTGTACTGGCATACGATCAGCAGGATTTTCCGTTGTATCTTTATCGGAAAAATATTAGCCGAGGGGGGAGGGGGGGGGGAAAGATTAGTTTTTCCGCGTTAGTCATTTGCAAATTCGTTCGGCGTGGCGCTCCGACTCATCGCAATTTTATTGTCACGTGTATGTATATCGTACGTGTGCACACGCGTTTACTCGCGTGTCTCCTCTCCTCTCCTTTCCTCGCTCGTTCGTTATAGGAAGGTTCCATCGTCGGCAGAGCCGACGAGTGTCGGTGGCACGTAGTGCTTTTCAATGCAACGTCGTACAAGGTCAAGGCCACATGGTCACGGGCGGCCGGAGCGAACACGTTGTATAGATACGTATATATATCGACTACTAGTCGTGACCCTCTCCTCCAACCCACCGTCGTCATCACTACCTCTTGCCACTGCCACCGCCGTCGCCACTACCATCGAAGGCATATCTATATCGCGATTAAATATGAACAATACACCACCGACGTGTGCGACACCACGCGCGCATCACTTGACCCTACGTCGTGGTCTCGTGGATTCTCAGGGTCACGCAACACGATAGCGTAACAATGAAACGAGATGTTTCGTCTTGACCCTTCAGCCCCTCATTAGTACTAAAAAAAAAGGTAAGGCGGCAACGCGTCTGTCCGCGCGAGTCTTTGAGAAAGAATTTTTCAAGTATCTTTCATTATGTATATATTTAAGATCAAGCCGATCTAATAGAGCCATAACACTGACCTAAATATTAAATATTATATGATTTCTAAAAAGGTTATACTTTAATACGGTGTTAACTCTAAAGCTCATTAAGTTTTTATTTCAATTTCTAATCGAATGTGCCGCACCATGTGTTTCTTTGGTTACTTTAAATACATTTAAATTAAATTAGCGAAATTATATAATATATTTTACGGAAGACGATCCGGATACTGGACATTGAAAAATTATCCGCGAACAGATTTCACGTTTACGTGATATGTTGTAGAAGGCCACATTCTATATTAGAGTGCCAACAGAAATTACAAGAAATTAGACTAAAATATTTCGGTACGTAAAGCGTTCACAACAAATTGGACAAAGACAGCTATAGACATTATTGACTTATCGCCAAGAGTGAGGTACACAAAATTTTATACATTGTTTTAGAAACGTTTCTACGCCGTGTTTCTACGATGCTTGCTCATTCAAATTTAAAGCTTTCATCAGCTTAGTGGTGCCATGCAGAAAATATAACCAGATGAAAAATACATTATGTAATGTTTGGATTATTTATTTTTATATTATAATTTGTATGTCGTGCCATTCGTTGATGTAACACGTAGAAGCGTATTCATGCTGAATCGTGAAGCTTCTTCACTTGTTTGTCAGCTCAATAAAACCGGAAATTTATATCAGCCACGTGAAGTCGACTTTGATTTAGAATAGACCCGGAAACGGCTGATAAAAGACAGGGCACGCATGTTTTCTATCCTTGACTCGTCTTATCACAAGGCCAGCTTTCGGAAACATGCCTAGTGGAAGAGGTCAATGTGGCATCATTCCATCATGTTGATCGCTATAATGTATTTACAAGATTCAGATTGGAAAAAGCCACATAATGTAGGTTATATTTCAAAATATACCTACTATCTCTATATAACTGTAATTATAAAAAAAAAGTATTGATCTTACGATCAATTGGAAACATCAAGCCTGTTGAATAAATAAAATTTACAAAAATATTTCCTTTCTTCCATAAATGCAAAATGTACATTTATTATTGATACTTGGTAAAAATACAGAGAACGATTAATAAGCAGCGATTAATAAGCGACTCGATCGATATTCAATAAGCGGTAGAAAATGATAAATTATCCCTGCCACAAGTGGAACTTTAGAAAATATACTTCTCGATTGCTTTTTATTTAGCTTACGGGCTAATTATGTAAAACGTTTACCGAACGCAGCTTTTTGCAATTCTGGCGCAACCCCGCGCGAGAAATTGCAATCTCACCTCGGCTGGCAATGCCAGCCAACGACCTTGGCCTTGCCCGAATAAGACGCGGCCTTGGCGGCCGATCGATGGGACTATCAGCCGGAGTGCAAGTGCAGCGAGAGAGGGGAAACTGGACTCTGAACTGGTTCTCACGGATTCCCGGTTTAGGATCACATCGCGTGCATCAGCTACGACGATCAGTCGCCGGCTCGGTCGCCGGAACTATGAAAACTGTGTCACGTGTCGTTGTCGTCTTTTGAACTTTGATCCTTGGATTTCCCCGCGTCCAAATCGCGCATGCGATATAATTTCGCTTTTAACTGCGCTCGTAGCATATTGCGCAGCTCTATGGCGCTACGACGAATTCCAATGCGGCAAACTCGAGCTCGTCGCACGATCACAATCACACTCGAGAGATCCTCCTGAGGATCCGAGATATTTATGATAGGTTTACAATTTTATTTCTTGAAATATCAGTCATCGATGACGCGACTATCTTGTAATAAAGACAATACACAAACATGTTATCGATGATATGATAATATATAGATACAAATTATATGTAATTAAAAAGTCAGAAATAAAATGCCAGAAATTGAAGGATAAAATTGTTTCTCAAAGATGATTTTTATCGATCCTCCCAATCTCAGATCGTCAAAGCGCCACAGCGATAGGTGTAAATCTTATATCGCGTTTGGCTTTTCGTCTATGGTTTAAGCCGCTGATTCAACGGAAATGTGAGAAAAGTGTGAGAATCGGCATACGATCTCGAGAAGATCTACACCGACGGGCATGCGCACCCTCGACCTTGGCACGAGGAAAATAACGTCTCTCCGCGGCGCTGTCGAAAGATTGCATAATGTTACGAGAGACACGACGGTATAATTTCGTTTCGTCTCTCTTTTCTTTTTCTTCCGCATTCACGTCCGTCGCGCATCTTTTGCGCAGATGATAATCGCCCTGCGCCGCTCTGACACGTACGCCAATTTTTCTTTTCAGTCCAACGGAAGCAAATAATCTCGTTATAATCTCTTAGGATGAAGGATCAAAGCGCTGTTTTTGTCATTGCGGAAATGTCAACTTCAAGAAATAAATGGATAGTTTTAGTTTTATAAATTCGTATTATCTTTTGCGCAACCAATGGTATTATACAATCGTATAATATAAGGAAACGCGGTGACAAGAGGCACAAGAAGATCGTTCTTCCTTAAAATAATAAATAAAAAATATATTTACGCGATATATATATATATATATTCTGCAAAATATACAATATTATAAAATAGACAAGATAAAAATTTAAAAGAAATTTTTTTATTTTAATGTTACTCGTATCATTCAAATATAAAAACGATAGAGAGATATTATTTTTTGATTGACATTATTATTGATTTCCAACAACTGTTGGACTAATTTTAATATATCTTCGGCAATATCGTCCGTATGACGTTACATCGCGTGATGCGATAACACGCATTATTAGGAACGCGCGTTAATTACTTCCGGCCTGACGATCATTCGATCACGGACGTTTGTTATAAATGCGACCTTAGATGAGGCCTTGGTTGTTTCGCGCTAAATTTCAAGCCCGTCGCTTTAATCAGCTGGACTTTGCCACGCGTACGACGCTTAGCTATACACAAGAAGTATACACGTGCAGGATTTCAATTATAATGTAAATTCGGCATTCAATTAAAAATTTTGATTTAAGTAAAAACAATTTGCGGAATATAACTAGCCTTTATCATTATTGTTTTATATCGTGATTTAAAGATTGTCAATTTGTTTCCAATAGCAAGCGAGCCAAGTTTAGTGAGATATCATCAGTCTGTTTGTCGAATAACACTCGCTCGTACATTCGCGGTCACTTGACGTCAGTTGATGCAAATCGAGTGCCGACTTATCGATTCCATCTCACGTCATCGCACGATAGATCACCGGACAGTGCAATTTACTGCAAATAGGTGTTACCGTAAAAGACCATTATACTATTGAGAATCACTTTGTTAGGAGGTAATCGTACATAATGCACAATCAGTGCTAAGCCACTTGTTATACATTGTAAAACACAGTAGTAAAAAATAAACTATCAGCATTGTCGATTGATAAAAATAGTTTGTAAACAGTCATGACATAAATTTTAAAAAATGTATGATAATATTTCATGGCTATATTTCGCGAATTAATTAATCTCAAGTTGCGCATTATTCATTTCACATACTATAAATTTGATTTTCATCTTAATTTATAGCTTTTACAATGTCTGATATAATTAAGAGATAATGTCAAATGAGAAATACAAGTAGCTGCGTATAGAGAATTCATTCTTGGCAAAAGTGCCACTTGAGTGGTATCTTTTCACAGCGGTATATGTTAGATCCTAACTTAAGACTAGCTTACCGCAAGTTAAAATGCTAAATTCGATCTAGTTCACGAACGGAGGGACTTTCCTATAAGCAAGGTTTCTCTACGCAAGTTTCAACTAACAAATGGGTTATCGCTTGAGGTCACAATGACAGTAATGTCTGCGGTTGAAGAGTCAAGGATCCGAAACCTTGCAAAGCTTGTTTCCGTCTATATCGCAACCGCAGCGACATTGCATGATTGGCATACGATACATGACAAATAAGTATATTGTTTAAAATTGAACTTTGCCAACTGAAAACCGCTAAAATCTAAATTTATAGAATTGCGAAAAATAGTTTACACTTTAATAGAAATTTTTACATCTCTCATTGTTTATTGATAGCTAGATAGGACGGAGAGAGCTCTAGCTTTCAATAAAGTACACTAAAATTTAATATCGTATAAAAATGTATATTATCTTAGCTAATATTTTAGATTTATAAATTTAGTTAGGCGGCCAAATTCATCACTTGGGACGTTTCGGGACACGAAGGAACCGGCCGACATTATTCTCACTAAAAGTTTGCATCCTTGACACATAAAAGCTAAGGCGACGTAACCCGGGCAAAGAGGCCGTCCCGTTTGCGAATCAAATAGGCTGGGGCAACAATGCCGACGCACAAGACGAACTCAATAGTTTACGATGGCCATGAGACCACTTCTTCAAAATTTAACATGTCTCTTGAAACGCGTGTAATTTTAAAAAAGAAATACGAGACCAAGTACATAATTTTTTCTTTTTTTTTACAAAAAATTTTGTCATTAATACGGTGACTAGTTAATCATCGTAAAAAAGTACTGATTTGCCTCGGTAGAGATTTGTTTATTAGAAAATTGTTTTTAGATAGACGTCTACAGTAAAATCTGATCCGAAAACAGACTCCGGAGCATCTCGCGAATAGAGCAGCGCGTATTCTAAAAATTCTGGGGTTCATCACACACGCACACGCACACAAACACTTTCAGGGTCATCTCGTCTCGGCCCCTTCACTTCCGTCGATGACTAGTTCTTATCCGATGGTTCCTGATCTATCTAATTGCAATTTAAATGATCAAAAAGGAAATAAAGTAGCACATCGTGTAAACATCGTGTAAATGTCACGAAACCAAAGAACATCATCAACGAAACAAGTTTTATTTAAATTCTTTTTTTTTTTTTTTTTTAATAATGATCACCATCAAGTCTACGTTGCATCAACATAATAGACAATAACAAACTTTGTTTTTATGTATTATGCGAATACTTTGGAAAACTAATATGGAGCTAGAGAGATCAAAGTTGCTCCGCAAACAAGCGACTTGACTTTTAGCCACGTGTTTACAGTTGCTGTGCAGGTACTCGTAGCTTATCAGGCGTTTTAGTATACAACGAAATTAACATTTCAATCAACGCGCTATGCGCGTGGAATGGTATGACTATAAATGACATACGTAGACTGACTCAACTTTACCCTTTGTATATTGTTTTCTTTACTTTTTCATGTAAAATAGAAGATAGAATAGAATCTATCGGAGAAATAGATGTGTTTCCTCGTAAAATTTTCGTTAAAAGTTTTAATACTTATGTGTCACGCTTTTTGAAGACAATTCGGAAGTATTGAGCTATTTAAGTGGTTTTCGTACACAACCATTGGGATAATTAAAATAATTGGCAAAAACGAAAATCGGCAAGGTTTCGTCTTGTGAAAACGAAATTGTGTTATCGCATTATTCAGCCAATTAAAATCGATCGTTCGACATTTGTTGCCCCAATAATTCAGAGAACCAAGGCGGATTCAAGGCCGTGTGGCGCGTTTGTTTAAACGCGAACAATACGACTCGCATTGATTTCTGACGATGATTTTTCAAGGCTAACCGCAAGAATGCGCTAACATCGTATGCGCTTTCAAAGAACAAAACTGATTTCCTCCACAGATAGTAAATGTAATTTCTTTGAATTTATATCGCAATTAATTAAAGACGTCAATTTTCCGTTCGACCGATTCAATTTCGTATTCATTTCTGATATACAAATTCGCCTTTTAATCGCCTCAGTCGGGTTCATAGAAGACCTCGGAGATCCTTGTACCTTCGTGTCCTCGGGGATTCTAGGATCTTTGGCCGTTAAACGTTAACCGTTCCAGTATATCGGGACGGAGACGTTTCTTGGTCCGACTCGACCGCTATTTTTAGACGTCATTGACATTTTGCACGTAGACACGTTCGACCGCACGTTTACGCACCGCGTGACGGGATCAAGCTCGCATCGCGAATCGTCTTGATCGCCGGGATTTATCGCGACAGAAACAGGAAAACCCGTAAAATAATTCCGAAAATATTTTCAACTTTTCGACTAACGAGAGAGGTCGAAGCGATCGCGAGTCGCGCCGAGGTCCCTTTAACGAAAATATCGTCCTCTGTTCTATGATGAACGTTCAAATCGGGCCTTTTCTTCCATCGATCCCATCACTATTCCAGCGCCCTCTCAGTCGCGCACATTTTCGCTGGTCCTCGCCCACGCGTACCCTTCAGAGTATGCCTCTACGGTCGATCGGGCCATAATAATAAGGCGGGGAATATAAACGCCGACTTTCTCATTGTTCGAACTTTGGGCGCGCGGCTGTTTTCGCGATATTTTTGGTATCCCCTGCGACATGGGGCGGGGGCGGTCGAAAGAGGTGGGGGAAAAAAAAAAAAAAAAAAAAGCGCGGATGCATCATGTTTTGCGAATTGTCTCCTTTAGCCTCGCACATTCGGCATGTAATTTTCCAAAAAGTATGGATGAGCAAGCGGCTGGCAAGTTTACGATCATCATTCTTGGCAGCCATCAAGACTGTATCTTTATTTTGCGAAAACAAACTCGAGTACAAAGAATCTAGGATTTTTAAATGTTTTATAAAAATGCTACATTTTTATTTGTACGAATAAAAATTTACTAGTGATTCTAATTTATAAATCTCTACTTTCGAATAAATAATGTAACATGTTATATTATTTTTACGTGATTATTTTACATTTTTTGCGTCAATATTTATAAGAGTTTATTAATGTAACACATTATACGATTAAATATTTTAATTTTGTTAATGTTGATGTTTTTATAGTCATCTTGACAATATTTCTCTTGATAACTGTAAATTTTAATCTAACAGACGATTATAATCGGATTTAAAGTAATAATCCGTTTATATCCGTTTATATCCGTTTAAGGAACTTAATATAAACTCGCTATTGATTTAAACGCTTACAATGTATAATATGCGATAGTCAGAAAGAAAGTTTCGCCCATTGACCAGCTGTTGAAACTGTTTTTGCTACAAAATGGCATCACAGTCGACAATATAGCAATACATAAAAGAGAGGAAAAGACGGAATAATTTACTTTCACCGAGTCTCTGCGATAATGTGGATTTCCGAGAGTGAGAGTTGTCTATATCTGGCTGTCTGTATTGAAAAATCAAATCTCTCTTCTTTCTTCCTTAGAACAAATTTGATTATTTTCCGAGTATTTTTATTTACTAATGTCTCATATCGAATATCTTGATGTTTAAAGAAATGTTTAAAACTGCTGTTTAACTAAATTTTGTTTAAAACTAATTAATTACTATATAACTACAATAAAAGAACAATTTTAACTATCTATTTCAGTTTTTGTATTAATTACGAATTTTATTCAAGTTTTGTATCACTTGACTTAAAACTTAATTAAGTGGATCGATGTGACTCGAATCATTAAATTCAAAGAATTGGAATGTGTTCGAATATCGTCGATAAAAAAACGCTCTTTATCAGCCGTTGAGTTATTGCGACTCACAACTCATAAGTTTCCCTGAACGCATTCCATTGGATCGGTGACAGGTTGCGAATCTAAAGAAGCGAGAGAATCTTGAACAAAACAGCGCGTGGAACCCTAATCGATCGGCGCCCTTGACACGTGCTCTGGTTACTCGTGGCAAGTCAATGCCAGAATAATTACAAACGAGAATCTACAGTGGCGAAATGGCTTGGAAAGAACCACTCGCTTAACCTTATTAAACGATTAAACATCATCACCAAATATATAATTGACAAACGCAATCGCGTACACGAACGTCTTATTTATTTCAATTTGAATAATTCGTGTAATCTTGAGTAAAAGAATGCGAGTTAAAAAAGTAAAATTTGCGTTTGTCATAAAAATTAGAAATTACAGCCTTCCTTTTTATTACAAGAAATTACAAGAGCAGTAGATTTTCCACCGCTTTACGCCTCTTGATACTAGTTTCTAACAATATGTTGCAATATGTATTTATATAACTCGCTTCAATAAATAGAAATTTCTTCTAATATTAGTGAGAGGCGAGATACGTACGCGTATATCCCCGATATTATACGACTGCCAGATTTAAAGCGCCAAGAGAGTTCGGTACGACGCGTGGCATTACTACTACGCTCACCCTACACGCAAGCACCTACTCGTCCTGGCCGCCGAGGCCTTTGGCACGTGCCGCACTCTCCCTCGCGCCAGCCGAGTATCGGGATAATTACAAATGTTCCGTGTCGCTCACGGATTGGACGGATTGGAAAGATCGCGCCCGCGACTACTACGCTCGCCCACGTGCTGAACGCACCGAGAAACTCGAAAGCGGCCGTTCACGTGGGCCACGTGGTGCGCCGCCGTCTCACGCTTTCACAAGCGTGTAGCCGCCCTGTTCCGCGGGTTCGATACGGCGGGTCATTGCCCTCCTACGTGTCGTCGTATATATCGCAGGTTGTGTAACGCGAACCCAAACAATATGTAGGTCGCGCCTATTTCTCCCGCTTTTGCCCCTGTCGCCTCGGCCTACCGTCCGATTACATCAACGATCGCCGCCGGTCCGAGTGGCCGAAAAAAAAATGTCGCCCCTCCCCCCCCTCCCCCCGACGCGATAGTCTTCTTCGCTTTTGTCTAATTGGAACGCTTCCCGTTTGCGTTTTCAATTCCGCTTTTAAAACGCCTGCGCTTACAATACTTACATCGATCATAATGGAAAATTAGGATAGCGTGAGTTCGAGTTATATAACTTTTAAGCTAGATATGTAACAAAGTTATTTTGACCGGTACTGAAGATAAGATATACAACGGTATGCATCTACACTTGAACAAAAAAATGATATTTCAATGATAAAATTCACTGTCAAAGGCATTCGATTCTATTTTTAAAATTGACGCGATAAATTTAGCCATAATACTTTTTACGCAAAATCTCATTAGTTACCGTAATCATACCGTAATTGTATTGTGATATATATTACACAAATGAGTATAATTTTCAATTAATGCATGCGGTGAAATTCACGCGTATACACATGGGACAAATAAAGGCCGGTACAAATAAAGTTGGAAGATAAAGGTCTGACCTTGTCAGGCGAAAAATTGATAAGAGTTGTAATTCATATATCGTAACCTTGGGCTATGTGTGTACGATTCGCGTAGCCTTGAATCGATTAATTTGAAGTAAATAATTCTCCGAAGTGGCCTTGCGATTAATTCTGAATCATTTAGTCGCGGTATTAGGCGATATCAAAATTTCGCAATGTTCAAGCCTCGACGATTCGCGATATCATAATCAAGTTCAGCGTACGTTGTTTAAAACAAAAACACATTTAACTTAATAATAAAATGAGATAAAATGCTACCGTGATATTTACGTGTAAAGCGAAAACAGCGGCAGAGATACGCTGGAAATTGTATTTTAAGCTCTCTGATATGAAACGCATTAAAAACTTCGAATTTTGCCAAACACGTGAAACACACATTAATTGTGAAAAATAAAAATACAGATAAAGTTATATTCACGTGTACAACACGTTTGTACATTTATTGTTCTGATTATATTTTATCTATAGAGTGTAATCTAGCCTTTTGCGAAAGGCATTATCGTCGACATTGATACAAGCGTGCGAAATACGAGTCGGACAGAAAGAGCGCTTTCCCTGAAGTACTTTTGTGTCGATTAAGAGCACTTCTGAAATCCAGGAAGATGAAGAGATCACTGAGAGTTTTGCCCGTTTCGCTCTCTCTTTCGTTGATTAGGTCAACAGGTCACCCACGCCTCGACTATTCGAGCTGTATTAAAATAGGAAATATAACAAAATCCACTTATTTGATCAATATACTGTAATTCCGGAATATGTATCATGAAAATCAGCATTTTCTTTCGGTAAATATAACATCGATTTTTTTCACAGAGAAGTTTAATTTGGGATTTTGTTGCAAACTCTCGCGGCAAATATTGTATTAAATTTCTCTTTAAAATGTTTCTGTTGAAATTATTACTGAAAATTAACTAAATAATAATTCTTTTTTTCTTATATTCATGAAATAGAATCCAGTTTTCAATAAATCCTGTAAAACGATATAATCTGAGTTCATAGCAACGTGATGGCGCAACGTGTCGTCCATTGCTGCAACCAGGAAATGAACTGAAGTGGAATTGAAAATTTCTCTCGCGATCGTGACTGCTGAAAGTATGCCAGTTTATAAACGAGAAAAGGGCAAAGCCGACTGATCGCCGAGAGATACCGAAATATGAATCTCGGTGAATGCTAAAAGGTTGAAACGTTTTATACGATTTTAATTTTAATTAAAATTATTGAAACCTATTAAAATTATTGAAACCTCTTAAAAATGAAATAAAAATTGAAATAAAATATAAGTAAATTATTTTATTAAATTATATTATTAATAATATTTAACTAAGTATAACGTTATTATAATAAGTAGGTAGTGAGCAACTAAAGAGTTTCATGAAATACAACGAGCATACACTTTCTCTCTAGTAAAAGTAAAAGTTGTGATATCGCCAACGACAAAGTGCTTATTCAACAAGTATTTTATTTATTCAGGATGCTTTCTCCTTAGCTATAAAAATTAGCTGAACCAATTATCATAACAATTTTAGAAATTATTGAAAAGAATTTTTATAGCGATCAATAAATATTTTACATAATAATATAAATGTATGTGAAATATATAACATGAAATTATGCAAATGAGAATAATATAATAATAAAATAATAAGCACATATATGATCCATCTTATATTTGACATTTTTAAACGTTATCCACAAGTTATGTAAAATAGAAGCAAATGTCTACGTTTATATTTCTAAATTAGAAGGAGGAGCTACAACGTTTCCGTAGTGTAGTGGTTATCACGTGTGCTTCACACGCACAAGGTCCCCGGTTCGATCCCGGGCGGAAACATCTTTTGCGTTAATCCAATTTTTTTCTTATATATATATTTTTTTTCTTATTTATATACAAAAATTTGGACTACCAAAAATAAATGTTTCCGCCCGGGATCGAACCGGGGACCTTGTGCGTGTGAAGCACACGTGATAACCACTACACTACGGAAACTTCGGACTTCTTGTCGCTACTACGAGAAAGCCATAGTTCCTAGCATAAAATACTTTCTAGCATAACATTTAATGAAATTTATTATTTTTTTTATATTCAAATCTATTAATTTTTATTGTTAAATGTTCTCTACAACTCAAGTCTCGCAAATTAAAGTCTACTTGGAATGAGATATAAATTTTGTTATTTATTATCCTCCACTTCGTTGGCACAGAGTTTTGCACAAAGACGAAACTGAATGGTGAATTTAGGAAACACTGCTCTTTGTGTGCGCGAGAAATCTCATATGTGCTATGAGAATGTCGGATCGTCGGGGTAGGGCAGGTCGAGCCGTCTCAAGGCCGGTTAGGCACAAGGGCAGCTTCAATCTAGTGTGAACTCGACCGCGCCCTTCGAGGTCATGCCGTCCCATTCTCGCACACGTATCTTTATTTTTCTTTCAACAAGTCAACACGGTCAAAATCTCTTTGTCTTTTAAGCACTCAAGTACGGCAAGATGAATGAAGATAGATCAATTTAAAGATCGATGATCTTCGTGTTAATAGATTCATAACTATTATTTAATACTTCATTAATCACCATTATTTAGCCCTCCTATTATCACCTCTATTATAAATCGATATATCATTTCCTTTTTACAGAATAATTATATATAGTAAATATAATGTATATTTAATAATATATATGGTAACTATAATAAATATAATTTTGTTTTTAAATTAATATATATAAATTTGTTTATGACTATCTAATGTAAAAAAATTAATTGCTGTAGTGTGATATCAAAGAAGATTTTTTTCTCACTAAATCGAGACGTCAGTTTTAATCCAAGTGAGAAGCTCAAAAAGTATTGTTATTGAATTAATTGCTTGTCATGTAGAACAGATAAGCTCACAAGCGCGTGATTCTCCTCTCGTCCCCAAAAAATCACTTCATAATTGGATGTCACGCGATAGGGAACGATGGATCAAGGTTCTATCAATGAAAGAGATACTTCGGCGAACAAAAATTGGAGTCTTCCAAAATTATTAATAGAATAATAATCAATCATGATAGATTATTTCAATTATACAGAAGACATAGTAAGACAAGTAAAAATTCGGTGTTTTTAAGAAATTTCAATAGATATTTTAATCTTCAAATATTTATTATTAAAAAAAAATGAATTGCTAATTATTTACTAAATAAAATTGCAATAGAATTAATGATTAACTAAAATAATATAAGTTTTAGTTTTGCAGTTAATAATAAATTTCCGAAAAAAAAAAAAAAAAAATACTGTAGCATGAATGATGTATAGTATAAATGCTGTCTTGAACCAAGACAAAATTTCGAACGCAATTTGAAGAATCTGAAAGGGTTGAGGGAACCGATTCCTGATGCGAGCTTGGATGGGCCGAACCTTGACTGAACGAAGAACAAGTAGGACGGGAAAAAGGGCGGCGCGGTCTGTGCGAGAAAAGGAGGGAAGGGGAGACAAAGAACTGAAAGAGCCCTCATTCCTTTAACGCGTTGCACGCCACACTCGCGCTCAGCTCCTGGGGTTAACGTACTACGGTAGACACAAAAATCCCTCCAAGGTCGGTGCATCCCTGTCTGTTGGTTCGTCCATTTCATGGTTGACCGTCTCCTGCCCCACCCCACGGACAACCCCTCAGCATCCAACGCCCCTCCAAGTAGACGCACCCACGCGACCGATCTTATTCGACTTCAGGGCCACGCAAATGAAAGCATAGAGGTCTGTTTGGATAATCTATGCGAGACAAGTACAAGTATCAATCAGACCAAATTAATTTTTTTAAACAAAAAAAAAAAATAATAATTATTACCTTCAAGCTCTAGTATAAAAAGAGATCATTTTTCATGATAAAAAAAGTTTTTATCTAAAAAAATATAGTATGCACATAAGACGTTGCGAGAAGAAAATTATTTTGATTAATAATAATCTTGTAAGATGAAAAATTGGATCGAGAATTCGCGAATGTAGAATCCTCGTTTTATTGATTGCGAATTTGGATCGTAAACGACGCAGAAAGAACGAAGAGGAAGGAGAAGAGAAGAATAATCGAGAGCAAGGATCGCGTATGGATTGGCATGAAACGACGAGTGCATCGGGTGAATGGCCGGCCGTGCATCCAGACTGCAGACGCCCAATAAAAATATCTTACGTTAGTCTTTCTTTCTCCTGATCATCGTCTACCCCTCGTTCATTGCCAAATTATTTTTATTGTCGAATAACCACACGGCGCTTCTTATCCATGTCGGCCGACAATGTTTTCTTATGGAATTAAAAGACAAACAAAAGATAAATAAGAGGAATTTGTCTATATTTTTGTGATTGATACAAAGCTATTTAAATAATATTGATAACGGAGAAATTCCATTGTAATGAATAGAACTTTTATTCGTCAATTTATTAAATTTTCCAAATAATAATTTAAAAATTGTATTACAAATCGATCTAATTAAAATCTAATTCCAACTAATTACAATTAATAAAATTATTATTTATTTGCAATTAATAAGTAGTTTAGAAGCAATATTTTTGACATTTATTGATTTATACTAAATTTTAATTTTATATTTAGATATTGTGACAAGAGTGTAGAGGAAAATGATCCAGATGGACTTTTGCTCTGTCAAGTATAAACCGAGCGCGCTATCTTCTCCTTATTGATACGACCATAGGACAATGCACTCGTTCGCTGTCGACAAATAAGTATACGAAAAGACAACGATCAAAGCTTTTACTCGCATCGTCGAGATAAATCGCCATCGCGGATAAATTCTCTGTGTCTTCCCGCTAACGCAAAAGGCTTCTGATTCACTCTAAATTATTACGAGCCAGCCGAAGAAGCCGGTGTATTCTGGTCGAACGATATTGTTTCCCTACGACACGACGTTCCCGTCGATCGCAGATTTCTGGAATAGTCGACCCAAATTCCCCCATTAATCCCAAATTCCGACTCCTGATCCTAAAAATATCAGAAAAGAGCATTGGACACAGATGCTAATGATATTGTTCTGCTAACAATATTGATACGCGATAAGTATTCTAAATTTTCTCTACGAAATACGCCAGACGACGAAATAAACTGACTTTCATAGTTCAAATCAATGTAAAGATATCTGAAAGCTTTTAGAAAAATATATTCAGTTATGAATTCTGTGATAAGCTTCGTTTAACATTTCTTCTTAGCAAAATTTTATTTTAAAAAAGGTTTATTTAATTTCAATTTCTGAGATTTGGCATCAACAATTGGAACGGATCATTTATGAAATAATTTGTATAGCCGTAAGCAGAAAAATTTGCAAAGCTGAGATTCACTCGGACATTATATTATGTTGCTCGCTTACGACTGTCGAGATGATTCGTTGATATGAGTCACTGGAAATATAATCCGAATATATGGCCGGGTATGACGCACAAGGTCAAGGTTTTAAACGGTTATCAAGAAATAAATTAAAGTACCTCTTTATGCCATCTATAATACGTACTGACGCGACGACGAGCCAAAGACAACAATGACTCTATAACTATGCGCATAATGTACGACTGAAAATATGCACGAAGATACATCAAATTATTTTTCGATTACCTTCAAGTGCAGAATCTACGAAAGACAAACTTATTTCTATGTAACTTATTCTACGTGTTCAAATATAATATGTTATTAGGTTTAATCGATAATGTAAAAGTAGCGTTAAATATCTACTTTTAAAGCTCACATTATACATGTTCTAAAAGATAACACCACGAATCATGAATTACTCGCAGAATAGTTTCTGCTTAAGAACATTAGACATGCTCAATTTTAGAAATTTTTCCCGACATAATAAATATAAAAAATTGCCACAATGTAGATTAAGTAAAAAATCAAGCAAACGGGAGATCATGAGAATTGTAACTATATTTTGACGTTTCGCGCATATACTCCGGTAAACATTATTCCGAGATCGATCATCATTCTGGAGCGATTCACTTAATAGAGAGCAGAGAAGGTAAATCACTCGGATGACCTCCGATTAAATAGCGTCAATAAAACGGTCACGGTGACCCTCGATTCGCTTTTACCTCGTTGAAGAACAAATCGATACCTCAAGCAGTGTCAATGTCAGCCGTAGGACAGATGTGATCGGCGCCGGGAGGCGGGAAAGCAACAGCAGCCTTTGACATTACGTCATCGTGACGTCAGTCAGCAACCCCTTCATTGCTGCCACTAGATTTGCCCCGACTTGCCCTTGCTTGCTCGGATAACCCTCCACCCCGCGTTAGATTCGTCTAACCTGCGGCACGGACGCACCTTCGCGTCAGTCCAACCTGTTGATCTAGCTGAGAATAAACTCGATCCCTCATTATGGAAAATACCGAGATCTTGGCACAAGAGTGCGTTCTCGAGGCATCGATTTATACCCATCTAAAGCGTCATCTAAAGCGAAGAACCGATAAAATATCGCTCGATTAATGATAGTGTCTGCCTCATCCCGATCTCTTTAATGGACTATGAATCTACGAGTTAGACAACCGAACAATAAAAATTTATAAAACTGCTATAGGAGCACTAAAATTATAATATTGGATACAATTATTATCGGACTGGAAACATTAATGATTTTTTTTATTTTTTCCTAAGTTTTATTCATCTCGTTTTATGCATTGTTCCAAGTAATTCCCAAAACAAGCAGATTAAAGCAGAAACAATATTCTAAATTGAATGTAAAGAAGGCAAAGTAAACAAAAGCGAAGATGACGATGAAAAGTTACAAAATAGCTTGAAATAAGAAAAATATATTATAAGCAGGATTCTCAAAAACGTATTTACTGACATTATTATCGTATACTTTTTCTTTAATAATGGCATAACGCTCTCTTGCAAAGACAAAGGACTTTGAATGCTATTATGGAAGACGACCAGCGACGATGGACGACACATGGTGTCGAATTACATTGGTTTTATTGGACGATTTTTAGGTGGTCCACACACAAGAAGACCGAAAAAAAGCTGCATGCGAATTCCGAAGAATTCCGAAAACGAGTCGAACTCAATATATAAGCTACCAAGATGGATATCGAGTTTTTTTTCGTTTTGCAAATCCTTTGAACATCTGTCCAAAATCGAAGACTTTGTTTCTCGCTCAAAAGCAATACAATTTAATTCAAATTAATTCTGAACGACAGAATAATCCTCCTCTCCAAAAAGGATCTATAATATTACACGAATAGTATGTAGCGTCAGCTTGATTACTAGTTTAAATTTTATTCGTTTTGAAACAGAATATACGGATACGGTAAACCGCAGACCGCGGACAAAGGTGGCGAATATACGGTTCTTCCTTTTCGAGGTCACCCATCGCCCGTGCCGTACCACCTGCCGTTGATACAGCCGAGCTTACGCACCACCCTTCCTCCATATTGCTTCGATCTTAATGACCACGTGTCTCCAGTTTGTAATGGAAAGATAATGATTTCCATATATGTAGCAAATGACATCGTCGTATATAAATAACACCTCTTTATAAAAACAGAAAATAAAAGAAAATCATATACCACGATTTACAGTCGATATTAAATGCATAAATAAATGATAATTTATATTAATATCAAAAATTCGCGAATAATTAAATCATAATAATGTTACAATTTATTTTCAATTTGTATTTAGAGTAGACAACAATACGTAAAAAGAATATTTAAATATGATAATTTAATTGTTTATTTTGCTCGATGAAACGAGGTCATTTGATTTTTAACGATCCCCCAAGACCGACGACGAAGTACGTGCAGCCGTCTGTCGTGGGTCACGTAAACGCGGGTGCGCCAATGGCCAGGTGTTCCATGGCGTACGCCGATTTTGTGGGTCGTCATGGCAGACAGACACCCCAGTCGTGCGTTTGGCACATGACTGGCAGCAACATATTTTGCCCCGTTTATGTAGGTCACAAGTTATGCGCGGGGTTATAATATTCAGGGCCGTAAAAGCCGAAACAGCCGTCGGCTCTTTGCCACATACCGTCTGATATGTCTAAAGAAATGAAACTTTGCTTTGAGTACGCTTTTCTCGATCTATTTCTGTCGAAGACAGATGGCTCTACTGAGACGATTCCGACTTAAAGGTTCAAATTACTATTACCTATTATTAAAAAAAAAAAAAAATCTAACATCTAAAGAGATATAAATTATTTCAGAAAAAAATTCTAAAAAATTCTCTTGTAAAAAACTTAGCGAGACAGAATCTAACAATCCTTTTAAATTCTGCTGCTAAACATCGACGAATTCTCAATTAAGTCACAAAGAAAAGTTCTACGAAGAAATTTCATAATCCTGAGCACGAGCCTGACGTAACAAAATGTGGTTTATTCGAGCAGGTGTTATGTAAGTAACGAAGCACCCGCTGCCGAAAGAACCAAACCACCTGTCCATTTTTATCAAGCGTATTACACACGTTACATTCACACTTCGAGAGCAACATGTTCGCTTGTCCACGTGCAAAAGGAAACGAGGTAACTTCGGACCACATGTTCGCCGAAGTCTCTGCACATCTTTCGTTTACCGTTCGAACGGTTAAGGATTACTAATTACAATACTTTATAAAGTGGAACAATAAATAACGCATATACAAATTACAAATCAATAACTCTAAATTACGGATAATGTAAAAATCAATAAAAAAAAAACGATTCATTTATTATTTTTTTTATTCATTTTCAATTACACGCAATGTACGAAAATGCATCAGTCAATTAATAAACTAATTTCCTTTAAACAATTTTAAAAAGTTGTTAATTTATTTGGAGATACTAGAAAAAATATTCTGAAAACCGATTATGGGCAGACACGACCCCTTTCAGCAGATCTTTTCTGCATCTTGACTTCTTTTAAGGCAAAATGAAAAAGAGAAATCGTCCTTCGCGTTTGAAATAAACCATTGGCCCCATTGATGGTTTGAAATAACCAATGGACGACAATCGCGGACAGGTGTCGCTTCCTCTCCAGCATCGCAGAGTTGCAAGCTAGAAGCGAGCTGACGACAAAGGGCCAGGTTTTAGAACGTGATTATAGTGTTCTCCGTTAAAAAAAAGACCTTGAATAATATGCAATTTGGAGTTCTTTCCTATAATCAATAACAAAATTTTACTTCTTAGAAATCGTGCTATTATCTGTGATCTGTGTAGGGCAGGTCAGTGTATAGATAGGTTCGGCTATATTCGGCGCTAAATACGCAGTTCGCTAGATTCGAGTGAGTGATTTCATCGTCAAATTCGTTAAATTTAAATAGCTGATGTATCCTCGTAATGTAGTTATCAATGATTGAAATTATTATATCATGGTTGCACTCCCGTCAGTATCCTTGATAAAAAAAAAAAAGATGTGCGTGTGGGTGTCAAGGTTTCTTATAATGTATACATATATAGATAAAACATATATACATATATAGATAAAACAATAAATTGCACGCGATGTCGACATACATATTTCTTTTATATTATAAAAAAATAATGCATCTCTAGATTAATGCTCGATTTTATATTATATTTATCTAAACTAGCGGTAGATCGTAAAAAGATATAAAACTTTTCCATTTTTCTAATATATGTGTTCAGTTTATTCCTTTTTTTATATGAAAATAGAACACTGGTAAACTAATGAGTGATATCATTGATTGATTTGAATTACCGGAAATTGAATGTTGACCTCGCTTGACATCGATCTGACTATTTCGCAACGATCTGAATGTTATGAGTAATATGATGAGTGACTAAGATTTCTTCTTCCTACTTCCATCAATCTCTAAATGATTTCATCGTAGCAACCTAAATGACGATGTCGTATAAATATCAAATTAAGCTACGAATTTATAAATAATTTATACAATGCAATAAAGACTAATGTTATGATTTGCAGTCAGTATATCAGAAAGCGTTAAATCCGTGATTATAATTACTATATATGTATAAAAAAATGCGTGCATATATACTCGCAGTTGCGACTAATCCGGCTTGTTACACGTGGATGTTTAATAATATATAGGTTTTCTTTTAATCTGTGTCTTCTTTCATCTAAGTACTTTTAAATAAAATTTTGTATTTTATTTAAAAATTAATTTTTATTTAATTTTAATTTTAATTTTTAAAAATTTATATTTTGCCATCAATAACATTATTATTATGCGAGTCTTCTCTAAATGGTCAAAAACAAAATTACAGTGGAAATAATAAAAAAATAATCGATTATTGCCAGTGGTGTGTTCCAATATAGCATTTTTTATTAAATTAATACACAATAATTTAAAATAAATAATTTAGATACAAATCCTTTTATTGATATATTTAATATGCAAATAAGACCAACAAATTTATTCTTAATATTAATATTAATCATCATAAAAGGTCTCATTAGCGTTCATTATTAAGTAAATGTGATTGCTAATATTTAAATAGTCTTTATAAATGTTATAAAAGTTCATCAATATAATTATACATTAATAATCACGTTTATAAAGAAAAATGTAAAAAGTATCCTTTAGAAAAGTATCCTGTAAAAAGTTCTTCCGTAACCTACAAGGGCGCGCGAGGTTAGTATGCGTGGGTTGTTGCACCGGGTAAGTTGTCGGATCGATACAGCTTGCACCGGGGTGCACAACCCGGCTAGCAACGACCCACCACCTTATCCATAGCAACAGGCAGCTATTTACGCGTGCCGGGTTAACCCGTTACGCGCGTGTCGCTTTCTGATTAAATGATGACCGCGCAATCAGTATCTTTTATCTCAGAAGTGTTCTCAGAAATATTTGAATGGATACTTTCTCGGCACGCAAATTGTAATCGAAATATATAACTGAAAACAATTTCAGAAATTTAAAAATCCTTTTAAACATCTGTTGCTTATAAAAATTTAAATTAAACACATGTAACATGTAAATTTTTACTTGACGCGAGACACTGTATTTCTTGAAAATATCGTATTAGGTAAATTGTTTAAAACAATTCGTATATAAAAAAAAAATCAGATGTTACGAGTAATTGGAAAAAGTTTTTTTTTTTTTCTGGAACATTTGATAAAGAAAGATGCAAAATGATTTTTGACGAAAGAAGAAATGACGTTTCGTTTATTAAACTGTAACCAGTGGTTGGCGCCGTCGAATATCCGGAAATGTCTATGGGTGGGGCAGCGATTTGACCTTTCGAGAAACTCAGTTAACTAGAGCCAGATTGGAAGTGGGTGTCATTGTAGATGGAAGCGCAAGTCACAACCGGGAAATGGGTTGAAGGTTAAAGGTAAAAGGTCATGATACAACATACCCTCATCTCATGCGTTCTTATCTCTTCTAACATGGAGATGTTCTAGCACCTTTAAGAACAAAAAAAAAAACATATTCATTTTTCTTTCATCAATTTTCAAGATCGTGTTTTATAAGATACTCCCTACAAAAGTCTCGAGATATAAGAGATACTCTAATAAGATAATATAAATCTAACCATAAATAACACGAGTGATTGTAATCTGTTTTAACTTTTAACGTCCGACATATCTTGAACGATCCTGCTTGTATAATACAAAGATAAGATGAAAAAGAGAGGGAGGACGAGAATGAAACCAGTCAGAAATCGGCCTTGACTCGCAGACCAAAGTTTTCTGAGAGGGTGGCGAAGATCCTTAATGGTATATGAGTAGGGAGAGGAGCAAAGATAACGCGAATGTGTACCGGAGGGTGGGTCATTTTCACAGCTAGTGACCTCCAAATTCCCCAAGAGCGCGCACGTGTCTATGGTATCTTCTCTCCCGTTCCTTGTCAAGGACAAAATATTTTCGCCTCTCTGACTATTATTATTTTACGAAGAAAAAGGCTTCGTATTAAGCCTTCGAGATTGGAATCTAGAAGTCATTAATGTGGAAAAGGTAAACGTCCCATTAACTATTATAAACGTAATCTTCTTTCTCATTGATTCATACACCGTTCAAGAAACACAAATAATTGTAAATATTTTCCAATAAAACAATATACTTTATATTAAATTACGATCACAAACTACATTTTCACTCAACTACGAACTAATTAAAGAACGGTGTGTGGAAGCTTCTTCTTTCTCTCCTCTCTCTCTCTCGTGTTCGTTTTTCCTCGTAAAAACACTTTTCCTAGGAGACCAACTGTGTGTCACGACGACATCTAGTGCCAGCATGGCAGTGAGGCGAGTCGGAGGCCAAGGCCGAGTAAATTCACCCTGTGGGAGTGTCTATCTCCATTCAAAAGCTTCTGTATGGCTTCTCGACTCGACACTCATCATACGAAGTTTTATATCGGTCGTGACTAAACTACGTAATTTTTCTGCCTCGCCTAACAAAGTTATCAACAAATAAATGTGCAACACTTTGTAATATTAATACATATCATAAATTTCTAATATTTTTATTTGTTACTATCACCTCATATAGCAAGTACAAAAATTAATATTAATTACTTTCTACATTATACTGCCTACATCAAATTAAACGAGTAACTATAAATAAGATGTCCTTTAACCTTATTAATGACTAAAACCTCGTCTTGTCAGGGTCAGTCACGCACATTACGTAATCTATTCGTAAAAGTAGTCATCCTTTTGCCTACCAATTATCGAAAATGATGATACCTATATCATGCCTCATGTGAGAAAGAAATTTGTAAATAATGAATCGATATTTCTGAAAATGTCAGGCATTTTGATTCCGAAAGTTTAGATAACAAGTCTTTTTAAAAATGTACAATATTATATTATTTTATAATTATTTCGATAATTACTAATACTATATAATAATCTAATCTAATTTATAATATTACAAAAACTGCAATCAATTTCAATTTTTAATTTCAATTAAATAATTTTCAATTTCAATTAAATTCAATTAATTTCAATTAAATAATTTCAATTAAACTTAAATATTGCAATTTTGAAACAATAAATTTATTTCCTTTCAACCATTTTTGCATTAATATTTTTCATAGAAAATCTTTTCGAGTACGTAATACTACTATTTAATATTTTAAAATATTAATGTAGGCGTCATGCCGACACGTGATTCGATCGTGAACCACACCAGGAAAAGCGATGGAGAAAATGCGCATTGGTGACAATCGGGCCTTATCAGTCGTGTCACACAAATAAATGGACTGAATGCAAAGAAGCAAACAGAAGAATACGAGGGAAGGAAGGAAAACGGCGCGATGCCAAGATCAAGGACGTAGGACACATGACTCCCCTATCACTTGGCATGCGTAATCAGAAGAGATACATGTTATTTGAAAAATCATGTTGATCGCATTAAATAATAAAACTCACGTATTATATATTAAACCACGCACATTATTATCATATCACTAAAATATTTTTTTTAATGGTCCACAAATAATTCGTGAATTGTCTGTCAGTAAGAATAATAAATAATGAAGATGATCGTGAAATCTGATATACAAAAATAGAAAAAGAATGTACAAAAACTTCAAATACATTTTCATGACGTAATCTCTTTAATCGCCTAACGCACAAAACAAACATGTAATTCTCAGAAGCGGAAGCATATACAAAGATCCTCGCTAACGCTTCTGAAAAGTGGAGCTCTTTCATATGATAAAGAATCACCTTGAATGACAGGTGCATCTTGACACGAACTCGCGCGCGCGCGCGTTAATCTGTTCGCGACTATATTACTCGATCTGCTCGAAGATATTTTATTTCTTTAAAGAAACAATATTTTCCGAATACACGTAACGAAAACGTAAATAAAATTTATTATAAATTTTATAATAAATTTTGATCTATCATCATGAACGTACCCAGGGAGGGATGGAATTTGGAAGGTTCAACAAACCTTCCAAAATTTAAAATAAAGTTAAAAAAAAAATTAAAATAAAGTTAAAGTTATGATTTACAAGATTTAATATCTTTCTTACTCAAGTCGGAAATGAGGAGATATTTTAAGCTCTAAAATATCCAAAAAAGTAATTCATTAACGCAAAAATTGTCGTTTAATTGTTGGGTGTTAACACAATGGATGACCCCCCCTCCTCCTCCCGAAAAAAATCCTGAATACGCTCATATCTGTCATAGATGATTAAGCACGGGAGTAGAAAGTTGCAAAACGATAATCTGCATAATCATCACTGCAGAGGGAGAAAATAGACCTTGATCTAAGTATGCGGCGCGCTTATATTGTGCGAACATTCACGGGTTAACGGCGCGGCTCGTTGAAGGTTATACTCCTCGACCTTCGACGATACGTCGATTACTTGAAAATAGCCGTTGTTGTTGGAGCAATGCGCGCGACACACGATGTCCTACGCACACTCGTCTCATCAGAGATGTCCTTCGCGGACGTTCTTTTAGCGGCATATACGTACACTATCGGCCACACGTGTTCTAACACAGAGACAGACATACACGTGACCAAGACTGAACGCGAGAACAATGCGGTTACAAACTTTCGTTTAATCATAAATTACGAAGTAGGGAAATGCTCTTTCCCTCTTACGCTCTTTGTGACTAGACTTATTTCTAACTAGTCTTTGGGAGAACGAATTACAAGGTACATAGTACGTAGAAAGTAGTTTCTATTTTAGTTACATTTCTATTATTCGTACAATCAAATTAAGCCCAATTCTTCGATTATATGTTCATTTGTGTGCACGATCAATTGAAAGCATTACCGTGCACCCATTGTTAATATTGCCCCTCCTCGCGATTAAGTGGCCAAAGTTCAGTCGCGACCTTCCCGGGAGGATGATATCCTATTGATAGGAATAGAATAAAACATTATCCTCTCCCTTGTGTTTTATCGGAATTTCGGTGACGACGCGATAAAACAGAATATCGAACGTCTTGAATCGATGCTTCAATAAATTGAAATTAGATTATACGGAATTTTCGAAACCTTTCTTTACCCTTTGGTTTATAGAGATTTCGAACTTATAACAAACTTATAACTTATAAAGACGTTTTCATTCAGTAACATTTTTAATTTGTGCTTAGCTGTAAATATAAATTTATGTTTCTAAGTTTGTTATTTAAACTAGAGATTTTAATCAAAGTTTTGTTTCTCTTCAATAATTCTTCATTTAACAACTTTATGTTTGATGTATATGTAAATTAAAAACGATTTTAAATCTATTATTTACGCTTTGACTGATATATTCCTTCTTTCTAATACAGCTTAATTAACAAGTGTAATGCTTTATGCAAACGGTTATCAATTTTGCCGACACACGAAGAACAGTCAAGGCCGCGGACCTTTCATTTGAATATAAATTGTACCAATTAGACTCACCTTTATTCCCGCCGCGTCTGTTTGTTCGCTGATTGGTCGAGATTACGGTACTGCTATCGCGCTTTAACTCCCGACGCTCAACTCCGTCGCAAGGTCAGAAGAACTGTTCGCTCTTCTTATTTGAGAAAAGACAACGTAGCAAAAGTAAAATATTCTCTCATCCGACCGCATACATCTGCTTTTCGCTTCCAGCATTTATTTCCCTTATTAATAATTCCACGTTTGATTGCTTTTATTCTCGCAGCTTTACATGCAAAACACCTTAGGATTAATCTTCTGCTTTCAATGACAGTGAAGAATAATGATAAGAAGATAATAATTTTTACATAAAAAAGCTATTAAATTATATCTTCGAGATACAAAGTATACATAAATATTTTTTATAATTTATTACTTCTCGTAAATCTACCTCGTCAATTAGAAAAAAATATCTCATTTGAATAAAGAAGAGTAAATATCCCTATTAAACTGGAATCCCCATCGCAAATTGAGTTCATATATATATATATATATATATATATATATATATATATATAAATTTAGTGCTATTTATGTGCCAATTTGTTGCTCTAGTCCGAATTTTGTTGCTCCAGCCGTTTGGCAGAAAATCGATCGAGCAACAAATTCTTTGTTATATATATAAATATGTATAAGGCTCGAAACTTCTTACGCGACGGCACTGTCCTGCCAATTTGTTCATTTCCGAGCCTTTAGAACGAGCAAATTCGGATTGTGCTATATTTCGAAAGTACAGAGTCTGTAGAATATGTTGCAAATTCGACCGAGCAACAAATTTATTTGTTATAAATAAATAGGCTCGGAACTTAACCTCTTACGCGGCGGTTCTGTCGCGACAATTTGTTTATTTCCGAGCCTTTAGAACGAGAAACAAATTCGGATTTTGCCAGATTTCGAAAGTATAGAATCTGTTGCTTGTAGAATATGTTGCTACCGAGCAACAAATTCATTTGTTATAATTATAATGTCTGGAATCTGAGTCTCCGATTAATGTTAAGCTGCCCCCCCCCCCCAACTTTGAATGCGGTTTTCTGTCAAACGGAGCAACAAAATTCGGACTAGATCAACAAAGTAGCACATAAATAGCACTAAATTTATATATATATTATGAATTCGATTTGCGATGGTGGGGGTTCCAGCTTAATAGGGGTAGAGTAAACATATTCTTAAATTAGCGAGTTACACGGAGGAAATTGTGGTTTTTGAGCGATCGTTGTTCTCACAACCAATGGATGCATCGTAATCGCGAGATCATCGCCGATCTTGAAACGCAACGCAGGATGTTGCGGCGAAGAGCTATCTCATTCTTACCGACGCTTCCGTCCGGATAAGATGTCTTTTAAGGATACATTACAACGAATTAAAGTGAAAGGAAAATCCTTGACTCGACTATTATAATTTAATATTTTGAGTGTTAATCGAAAAAGAAAATCGTTTGTTTTAATTCAAAAAAAGGAAGTCATTTGTCTTAGCTAAATAATTATGCAATAACGCAGATTGCGTAAGCACGATCTAAACGTAATAAAGGTCGTCTCGGTTGTCAGCACGATAACCGTAATATCGATCGTATATAATGCACAATTCCAGGATATCGATCGTAACGCCCTATACCGCGTGCCGTCCTTCAAGATGTAAATGGAGATAAGTATTATCGAGATATCCTGGACGAATAGGCATTGTTGTTCGGTAATAAACCTACTTTCTCCGTGAAACAAATGCGAATGTACATACAATATATCTTTTTCTTACGTATGCATTCGTAATCAGAGAGAAAATCGCAAACATTTCTGTTTGTTTACTGGAGTCCAAGTTACTGGATTTGCACTTATTCGATTTCACGCTGATTTTATCAGTATTCTGTAAAAAGATATATGTCTTCTTTTTCTTTCAGTGTTTATTGTTTCGAAATAAAAATACCGTTAGGAAAGTTTCAATTTTAACTGCAAAAGGATCCGGCATGACCTTCAAAGAATTATTGAGCGATGTTAGAAGAATGACATTTTTCAACATCAATACGAAGGATACTTTCACTCTAGTGACAGGATAGCGGTATCCGAAACGGTTTGAAAAACGTATATCGAATTGATGTATATCGAATCTATGCGACAATTAATAAAATTCTCGACTGATACATCAAATGTTTCATATATTTAACTCTGAATACTTCATCGACGAAGGTAGAGGATTTCCAGCGAGCAAATCTAACGGCATACGTACAAAAAAAAAAAAAAAAAAAAACACTTTTAAAAATATCTTAAGGTATCTTAAAGTATCTTTCATAAATTTTTGAAGGAAGTCGTAAAGAAATTTTCATATATTAATAAATATAAATAATAATTACACAATACTGACTAATGTATGACTAATTGAACGCATTGTACATAAAAGAAGAAAATACTGTATCTCGTCGATCTAGCGTCTATGTCCAAGCGCAGTTTTACGCGTCCCGTCGGCGACGAAGTAGAAGGTCTTAAGGATTTCCAAAGTTCGAAGAAATTTTTCTCAAAGAGATCCTCACGGTAGTAGATAAAACGATGTTGCAAAGAGTATCATTCAAGAGTTGTATTGCAAAGAGATCAAGAACACATAAGAGAATCGGTGCCGGTTCGGAAAAGGTGGCGGTTACATGAAAACAGCCGGAGGGAAGGTGATCGCGATCTCTCATTCACGCCTGCAAACGGTATAACGGATCCGCGAGATTATTTATACGATCTTACAATGGCAGTTACGTAAGACGCGCCGTGTGGAACTGGAATAGCGGGAACTGGTCTCGAGCCAATAATTGCTGCGTCTTAATCGGTCGACGCTCGTCCTTCGGGGAGAGTAGCCTGAAAGAGAAACCCGGGAGCAATCTTTGAAGATCGAAGACGTTCTTTATTTATCCGCGAATCGAACATTTCCGGTCTGCGGAATTCTTCTTCTCTAGATCGTCGCCGCCTGCGATTACCACGTACAAAAAAAAAATCGATACGCCCGCGGGACTTATTAGCAAAAATAATATTACGTTTAATTTATCCATGTTTTATTATGATTGTGATAATAGTTTTAATGAATTACCGAGCATCACCCGAGGTCGATCATTGTTCATAAAGGCTAAATCGGACTTTACGCGCACACCTCCCTTGTGTAACAGAGCGGATCGGGCATTGTGTTAAACAAAAGCGTCGTAGGACCTTCGTCGATACAAATGAAACGGATGCCATCCTTCTTGGACTCAAATTACCTTCGTCCTAATTTCGCGCTATAGTGGAATTACAAGAGTCATTGTAGTTATAGGAATACCGCTTATCAACAAGACCAAACGTTTGGAAATCTAGATCAAGCGTAGTCATTTCCTTCTTACGAGTAGTATTTCAATCATAATTTTTCTACCGATTTTACATATAATTATGCATTAAATTAATTGACGTAAAAAAATTAGATGATAATATTGCTAGCTTACGAGTGTCTAGATTGTTCATTTGTACCACGATTAATCGATAAAAATTAGATGATAATATTGCTAGCTTACGAGTGTCTTACGATTGATTGTCATTTGATACCACGATTCTACAATTCACGCGACAGGTATGTCGAGCAGCTTGATTGTGTGTGTTCGCGCAAACAATGGGACATAAACTAACTTCAAAGTGGGTGAACAGGTCATACGATTCGCAGTGGAAACTGAGTATCGTATCTTGTACTCTTTCTCCGCGGTCAGAAAGGCGAGAGACGCGAGTATATCGAAAGTATATCGGATCCCATATATATATATATATATATATGGGAAAGCTTCAGGAACAAAATACTATTTGAAATTCATCGCTTTCGTTACGTATACGCAGTCGACAGGTATTATACATACATAAAGAAATTTCTTAATTTAGCTAAAGATGTAACAATAATTAATCTAATTTTCCTCTTGTAATTTTCTACTCTGTTTTATATTGTGTTATTACAAAATGTTATTACAAAAAGATGTTGTAAAATTCAATTATTATAAAATTCAGGATTATGGAAGTAGAATAACGAATTCCGCATTAAATATCGAAATCTCGCCGGAAAGACTCGCCGCTTTTGATCGCTGGTGATCGCTTCTCCATTTAACACCTTTCACTTCGATATGCTGAGACATCGAGAGATCGCGGCGAATACGATTATTTAAATAACAGCTGCATCACGATCGATGGCGCCTGATTGTACTCTCACTTTCTCTGCGATATTGCCGTCGACCTGGTTTCCGACGACACAATTTGTTCTGCCAAATGGGAAAGTGAACGCTGCCGTGAACGTCGTTGCTTTTATGTTCGTTTATGCGAGAGAAATTCTTTCCAAAGGAGTGGCCTCGACTCCATATATGAAAACACGATGAGAATAAGTAGGCAACATGAAGCAGGCGCTACCTCATGTAGAATTTTGTACACTATGGTTAGTAATCGTTCGTAAAAACATTCTTCAAATTGTTGACCCCCAATAAAATCACGAAGAGAATAAGCTAAGAATGTATCGCAGGCACAAAAAGAAAAGGAGATATTTCGAAACCCCTTCAATTTACTGTAAAAACGTCGACCTTACGAGGAAGCTCGGTAAGGTCAAATCAATAGCTGTCAGGGACACCTTCGCTTATGGTAATCTGTATATTGACGAATACCTTACGATATTTCCGGTTTTACGAGGCTGTTCGGAGAGAATGGCCCTCGCGTACCACTTTGCGCACGTCGTTCACAGGTTTGTGCGTTCACGATTATTGATACAGGATCTACCGAATGGCATCAATAAACGGTAATGGCTTCGAATGGCTGATAATAACGCAATACAGAGAGATTTTGAGAAAATGTGCGCTTAATAAAATATCTATTATTTCTCCTGATATATCAAAGAATATTTATATAATTACAATTTAAACCTACTGCAAATTATGGTGTAATTTGGAAAAAAGTTAATACAATATTTTTTTATTTCCTATAGAATATGATATAATCTAATCAGATAAATAATATCTCAAGTACAAAGTAGTATAATTAATCGATTGATATGATTAATCGATTGATCGATTTTTTTTATCGTTCAAATGTTTCTATGCTTCGATTTTAACAGTGAATATTATTAAATCCTATGTATCAATTGTGTGTGTGTGTGTGTGTGTGTGTGTGTGTGTGTGTGTGTGTTTTTTTTCCATTATATCGGAACTGAACTCAAAGAAAGTTGTAGACAGTGGCTGATCAGACGATTGTTAATATCAGTCCACCTTCGCGATGTCGTTTTGAGTCTGCTCTTGCCGCGGCGCTTACTATATCCCGGAAATAGCTTTCACTTTCTCCTCGCCGCTTCGACCGGTCAACTTTCCCTGCTACGACGTTGATATCGGCCGCCACCAACGAGTCCGGACGAGCGGACGTACGCGCGCACGCTCTTGTAGAATCGGGAAAAGGGGGAAAAGAATCAGGTTTCTAGGTCGTCCGATCCGGGACAAAGGATCTTCCCATCCCGTTCGCGATCATTCGTGAACCCGTCGTGAACCCATGAGCATTCCTATTTACCATACTTTATCCACCAAGTGACAGACCGAACCGCTTTCTACGTTCTATTTCTTTTTAATAACGTACCTGCCTCGCGGTATTGTAATGAGATTGTTCTGTCCTGGAGCCGTACACATTTTGAAACTGAAGCGTTAGACGCTCAGATTAATTTGCAATATCGATAAATTAATGCTTTATCGTCTTTCCCTATCTATCTATAGCCTAGAAAAAATTTCATTTACTTAAGGATATTACACCAAATGGAGATTTTACTGCATTTTAATATCATGAAGTATATTATTATGAAACAACATTTTAACAAAGGATCATTAAAAGAAAAATCAATTTTCTTTTCGGATCTCTTTCGATCGCGAGATATTCAGCGTATATGTGGCATCGCCCTCTCGAAGAGCGAAAGGAGACGAGAAAGTGGAACGCGGCCAATGGCCTGCTAACCCGGTGACATACATTTCTCGCTTGTCTCAACGAAAGTGAAAAGAACCACTCTTTTGTTATGGACTTACGCTTACAAAGCAAAATGAAATTTACAAACAGAAGATACCCGAATACGTAAATTGCAGTTCGAGAATTTATTGTCTACGATAAATGTAAAGACAACTCACTCAGGAATAGATACGTAGAAACGCCATTGAGTGCTGTTCGACGTTCTGAGATTAAACTACGTGCTGTTCGTTACAGGAGTAAAGAACTTTTTTAACTTACCTTGATAAACTTTGAAGGACTTTAGAAATCAGATAACTAACTTCATTTTTTAAGGAAGTACAACAATAGGACCATAAGAAAGACATGTTAACTATAGATCAGCCAGAGAGTCTGTATGTCCAACAACTGTGTGCAAGTTGAGGAAATCTTGTTTCGAAAACATCTGCGGAAGAGCCAACTTTCAACAAGATCACAATAGATCTTGAAGAATTGTAAAAAATGATCGTCGTCTTCTAATAAGTAACGTTAAACGGATATAAATAATATCGAGAGCGCAAATCCCACCATCGGGAAATTATACAAATATATTCTATAAATAAGTTTATAAGTTGCGGTAGGATTTTTGATGATTATAAAAGCATAGCGTATATTATTGCGTTCGCTTTCTCTTGAGGTCAGTAAAAGTTTCAATATCCCTGACTCTGCTTTTAGTTTTAAAATGCAGACATCTACACTCGTTCGTAATCAATTATGCACTCTTCTGTCGGGGAACACGCTTATTCTTTCTTCTATAACATTATTGTGAAAGATGTAATCTCGGAGTTTCAATTCACTGAAAAGCACACAAATCTCCTTGGAAATATGTTGTTTTATGAATTAAGAATGGAATTATAAAGTTAAGATCCGAGGAAACTCAATGATATTCTTATAACATTGAAGATATAATTACGCGAGGTTACTTGATAAAATAATATGAAAAATTAGCATTTCCGCAAATACGTTCATTGTTCTTTTATAAATTTATTCTTCATTTATAAATTGTTCTCGTCTTTTATGTATACTGTGCATGCTCTTGAAAGCTCATCGCGTAATTTAATCATGTTCTATACAGAGACATAAATGTGTGTAGTATGCGGAAAGTATGCGGTTATATGACAAACAACAATGCTGTATTTAAGCTCGCATTTCTACGCAACTTCTTAGAAAATTCTTATACAACTGACTGCACGATGTCGTCAATTCTTCCGGAATCGTGAGCATTTCCGTATTTCAACCGCGTGATTTTAGACGATGACGACTACTATTAATATAGCAGCTCAATGAGAAATCGGCCTTGAATGTGTATACCGAGAAAATATAATCACGAAATACGTACAAATCTCGCAAAAATCACGTCGATCGATATAACGCTAAAAAAAAAAAAAAAAGTGTTACGTTTGCATGCCAGTCCACGAACGAAAATAACACGTCACGTATTCCTGCAAAAATCACTTTCCAATTAGATCGATGTCATAAGAATAGAAAAGAAAATATAAAAAAAAAATGTATTTTTTTAATTAGCTAAGATACATCTAACAGCGCAAAAGGAGATGAATTAACTTATTTTCTTGGAGGTCATAAAAAATTAACATTATTGAATAAGGAGATCGAATGGCGGTAACGGCCTACCTTGTAACTCATAATCGACCATGACGGAAAGTAGGAAAATGCTAACGACCGTAACTTATTGACATTGGCCTGTACCTTGGAAGTTATGTAATTTTTTACGAAACCGTACATGTCAATTCTTTTTAAATTATACCAAGCCGCAATCTTTTAACGTCGTAATGAATTTTGGATAGTCAAAGGAAAAAAATAATACTTTATGACCTTCGACACTTCAACCAACTCGTTTTTCGATTTGTAAAAAAGCCAGAGTCATGAATACCGTCTAAAGTAGCGTCCCACCTACCAAGATGTCTCCTACAATAAATGCGAGATTTATGAGTTGGCCATGGTAAAAAGCTGATATTTATCTTCGCAATAGAAAACTGACCATTGATGAATTACGGTATTCTTTCACGATTTTTTTGGTAAAAAAAAAAAGATACGTTATTATTCGCATTGTTAAATAATGTATTCATTATATTTGTATAATACACGCGTGCGCATGGAGCAATCCGTATGTGTGATATAAATTTAAATTTAATTATAATCTTGAAGAAAATATTACAGTAAAGCAGTTCTCTTTATCTGCTGTTTTTATCATATACGGATTCTTGATATCTTGATATTAGAGGGAAGTAAAATTTCCAGACTTAAGATTTTTCTTCTTACGTGCAAATAGTTATAGTTTAGCTATATTTGTACCAAGGTAAGAGATTAAATCTAAGCTCTATATGAATAGTGTACATAATAACTAGAGTAAATCAGCTTTATGTGTCATTCGTATATTGCACATCGCAACGATAATACAAGTGACATATACATGCGTTGATGCACCCACGTGGGATAGGTATAGATGTAGCCTCGAGATTTCAGGTCGATAGCCGTGACGTCAGTGGCTCGTACAGGCGGGAAAGAGAAACGGCGTGATGGAGAGAGAAGAAGCGAAAGAAGTGATGAAGTTCAAGGTTATCATGCTCGAATGCACGTCCCACGCGGAAAATAGGAAAAGAGGGCGAATGGATTTTCCAGATCCAAGGAAAAACGTCAACGCCTAGTAGTAGGGACAGGCTATATCCGTAACGGAGCTTATTAGAGAGAATTACGTTTTAAAGAGGCACGTCTTTTGATGATAAAATTGATAAGATCTTGTCTGTTAAAGGTGAAATAAAAAGTAAAGTCGAAGGAATTTAATAATCGAGAAAATTGTAAAAAGAGAAAATATTAGTTACAAGGGAAAATAATAAATGAAATAAAGATATTTACTTTAACTTTTCAAAAGAAACATTTTTTTTTTAGAAATTACTACAAATGTCAGCAATTTATGAGAAATTTATAATAGTGACGATATCTTGATTTCATAGATATACAAGATAGATATATGCGATAATTTTGTAGCCATATATGTGTTAATTTCTTAAATCGATGCTCGATAGATATTTCGTAAGAAATTTCTCTTTACATCATTACTACACAATAATTCACTGGCTACGCGAGAATAATTACGCGGATGGTCATCGCAGTTATCACGACGGTATTATCGACCGATTGCTTTGAAAACTTGATATCACCTTCGTAATATAAGCAATCTGGATGTGCGACGCAATCGGCATTAAACATCGCCATCCTCGAAGCTTATCAAGTGTACCAAAAATATAATAATCGACATTCCTCGTTAAAACTCTTTCTCTCGTGTTGTTTTCGCCAATAAGTGCGATAATTCGTTTTTCGACATTACGAAATGTAACGCGGCCAACGCGCGAGGCCCTGCTCCAGCGAAATCACTAGTTCAAGACTGAAATCTGTTGTCTCGATACTTCGAGTGCCCTCGAAACGAAATCGTATTTGCGTTGGCACGCCCGGACGTGGCCCGGACGTGGCCCGGACTGAGCAGCCTTGAACTTGCTTGCTCCCTTGAACAACTCACCCCTCAGCTTCCGACCTTCCCCACCCCGCCACCCCGCCACCCCCTTTCTTCCCCTACCTAAAACATACATGTTCGGTACTTCGCAATAAGTATACTCTTGACAAGCCGCGGAGAAGAGATCGATGTTGCGGAGTACGGACGTACGGACACGCATTCTTTATTTCATAAGTGTATGAAATGTGAAGGTGGACGGAATGAAAGATATATTTATCGGTTTTTTCGTAACAAAGGTTATGCATTATTTATAACGATTTCATTTGGCGATTTTCGATAACTTCCCGCTTCCATCGTCCAACGATCCCGATCGTTCGTCCGCGTGATAAAACGTGTCATCCTACCGTGCGAAGGGATAAAATAACGCAGCATCCCATGCCAGGATCTTTAATCGGCGGATCGACCTCGCGGCTACTCTCAACGAGCAACCCGCGTATAACGGGTTTGCCCGTGACCAACAGAGACCTTGGCAGTGGCTCGCGGCGACGGAGGAGCGACGGCGGGGCTGAGCGTCGCGACGCAGACGCCGAGTGCGCGCGCAGTTCGCTCGATGCATCCGGAGGTCACGCTCACGCGCGCCGGGAGCGACAACCTTGACCTTATACCACGGCTCGGTGACGAACAAGGTCCATCCACTCCTGAACGAATGAAGGTCGGCGGTGCCGCGGCTCGGGGCGAGATGGGGGAAGGAGGGTAGAACAGGGGAGCCTAGCGAAATCCAGCCACTCCGCTCGATCTCCCTCGAGGACGCGTTAACGATCCTCGATTACCGCACTCTCGTCAGCTCCCTCGCCCCCCCCCTCTCTCTCTCTCTCTCCCCCTGTCAATTTTCTCTCTCTTACTCCGCGCTCTCGATCTCTTTTCGTCTCACTCTTGTTATGGACTTGTTTCGTTTCCTCCTTTCCATTCTCCTCCACACAAGGATTTTTATTGTCTATATAAAACTAGAAGACTATAAAAGAGAATATCAAGTGTACCCGCGTAGGTCGTATTTTTTGGCGAAGTAGAGTGCTCACCAGAGAATTTTCCATTAGGCCTTATAGGCGCATGGCATATCGAAGACTTCGATATTACAGAAATCATTCTAATAGAGACTCAAACTACTGAAATTGATCACTGACAAATTCCATTAAGTCTACACATGGCACGGCAATTGCCCAATATTTTCTCATTATTTTCAACATTCCGTGCTTGTTTCCAGAAGCACTATTTATTCCAAATAAATTTAGAATCGTAATATAAATATAATTTACACAATTTTTATAATTGTGTAAATTATATTTATATTACGTAATTGTGTAAACGATTATATTGATCGCATTTAATCGAATGCAACGGTTTGCAATTATTGAAAGTTTTTCTCGTAAAAATAAGCTTCTTTTAGATTTAAAATCTAATATAAAATACAATTCAATCACAGTAAAATCATAAATCATAAATGATTGTGTTCTACTGAACCTATCTATTGATTTTAGTGATTTCGCAATGTTGTTTAATCGATAGGGTAAGCTCAAGCACTGACCAGCAAGTAAATAATAGAAAGCGATCACTAATTACTGGCACATAATTCATTTCGTCTATATAGTCGATGAAAAATTATACGCAACATTACGATCGCATGGAGTTTATTTAATGAAACTGTGGCATATTATTTTCTGAATTTCAATCATGGTTTAAAAAAAGTTAATTCTTACTGGAATATACAATATTTACTTGCAATTTTAAATAAAATTACAATTTTTTAAATTCAAAGAATCAAATAATAAAAAAAAATAACAATCAAATTATAGTCAAAATTATTTTTGATATTTCATATTCGCGATATTTATATACTTTTATATACTTTTTTATTAAATATAAATATATATGTATATATTATATGAAGAAAAATTATTTACATAATCATACATTTTTAATTAATTATAAAGATTACAAAAAGAGTATAAAATAAAATATTTTCACATGTGATCTTCTCCGTGATGATAAGTTGCAAACATTTGTAAAGGATGTACAAACAGTTAAAAATGTACAAACCTTCGTGCTGACGGCTACCCTCGCAGCATGAAGTGAGCAAAATGAGAAAACCATTGTATAATCATCGTAGAAAAGCAACAATTACTCGGTCTTTTTATAAATCGAGAAACATATTTCTTGTGTTCGAAACATGAAATAGATTTGAATTATAAAGAACTCAAGGTATAAACATATCAACATGTTTGTGATATTGTTTGAAAATTTGAAGTTAAAATACAATTATAATAAATAAAAATATTTCTTTGTTTGTTACTATTCATTAACAAAATGAATTTTACAAATGTAAATAATTTCCGCACGTATTAACTGTAGTCAACAATGTCGGCCATCGGCCATCAGCGCGTCGTTAAACGAGTGTCGATCAACGGTGACTGCAGCGATGTCGTAATGAATATGTTAAACTGTCATTCCCTAATTTACGATAGCACGAAGGGCAGTGCGGAAGTGAATGAACATTAGAACGCGCGAACACAATGGATGAACACATTCATCACGGTCGGTGTACCGATATAACCTCATTATCGCCTCGCCGATTATGCTATTGTTTTGAATGTTCATTCATTCAAGGAGCCCAATTAACGCGATATCATAATCAACCGTTAATTCACGTATGTACGGCACTTTCAACATTCACTGCACTCGCGATACATATAAGTATCGAGTAAATCATGTGAAACGCCGACACTCTCGACTACCGAATTCGTTTCGACCATGGTGAAAACAAGTGAATAACATTATGCACAATGGTGGCTGCGTTCCGATATTCACTGCCAGTACTGAAAATATATAGTTCAGGTCACGTATATTATAGATTTTCGGTACTGACGGGTGAATATCGGAACGCAGCCGGTCAATTAATCGCAGCATCAGCAAGTCAACATCGGTAATGCGTCGTCTACAGTAGAGAGATAAGCCTTGAGCAATAAGGAATTGACCAAACATAATCGATTATTCTTCTATAAATCGATTATGATTGATTTATTTTTTATGGCTTAAAACTTACTTCTCTATTGTAAACCCATAACGCAATCAATTAAACATTTGCCTTAACGAATGTAATCTGCAATACTAATGATATTAGCAATTATTAAGCACACAGAAAAACATAAGACTTTAATCGAATTAAATTGAAAATTACCAAAGATGTAAGATTATTATTTTGAAACTCTTGGCTATAATTGGTCAATTTGTGCACTGCTTAAGATTTATCGCTTGCTTTTCTAGGTATTCGCTTTACCTCCATTTCTTAATGGTTAATGATAGATTAATTTTGGCCTCAATTAAATTCACCTTCTATTTTTATGTAATGAACTAGAAGAAAATAAAAGATAAATTGAAGATCAATGTTAATCTACATATATTGCTGGAAATGAGGATTAATGTTTTTAATTGTAATAGTTCTGATCGTTCCAAGAACAGGTGATATAATGTAAATAAATATAATTATTTAAAGTTAATCAAGTCCACATTAAGTTTATTAATAATTTAATATTTCACAATTAATATAGCGGAATCATTTAGTTATAGTGGATCTAAGTTATATTATAGACTTTCACGAAACCTATTCTTTAATGCTACATTACAATTTTTTTTTCTTGTTTTCGCTAAACCTTAAATATATATCTCTTTAATTTTAAGTACAATGAGTACACACATTAATTCAGCTGTAAAAAAACTTGTATACACATATACATATTACACAACTCATATAGATGTCCTTTTATTGCATCGTAGCAAACGTTTTTGTGAATTCATATTTCATAACTGCTTATTTCGTATATGGACTATTATATTTAGATATCCAATATCAAAAATTAAAAAAAAAGATGGCGACTTGTCGATGTCGATTATCGAAAAATACAAATTTCACGCGGATATTGCAGCATTGCCTAGTTTCATTCGTTCTTTTTTTTTTTTTCTTTTTTTTGCCAACCATCACCGAGTGGTGATTTTTATTATGTATTCAATATCGAATTATATTACATATAAATTCTTAAATAGTTTCAATTGTCTGTGTCGTATATCAAGCGCGAATTGCATCCATGGCATTCTGTACTTGCTTATCGACAACTGTCGGTGTCGTTAACTAACGACAGCCAATGACAGTCGTGCCTTTTTCCAAGATCGTCCATTGGCTGTCGTTAGTTAACGATACCGATGATTGTCGGTAAGCGAGTTATAGAATCTCGGCCCTATGAGTTTTCCGTCGCGAAGTTATTAGTATATATTTCAACTTTTTTGTATGGAATTTTGTTATTTTTTAAATTCCCATTATATTTTCTAGAGAGTAGAAACAGAGTAATTCCGATTGAAATCTATTTTGAACTATTTCCATAATACGCGTCCAGCAATCCTCCGTATTTCGCGTTGTTCTATCCATCCCGAGTACATCACGAGTGCCGGGAATGTTGCAAAAAGTGACGGGCGAATATCGAATTACGATAATTAATCAGCAAATTTATATATTTACTTATATATTAAAATTAATATATTCTGAATCGACGTGTGTGTGTGTGTGTGTGTGTGTGTGTATGTGTGTATGCAAGTGGATATAGTGCAACGGAGGCGGACCGATATCATAACCGAACACTTCAAAGCTGATGAGGAAAAGCAACGTATCCGGAAGAAAGAGCAGCGGGAAATGATCGAACGGTAAGTGAACATCACGTTAGATTCACGTAAAACCAATTATTCGCCGTTTGTCCGGAGCAAGTCGTTGCGTCAACAGGGATCGGCGATTCCCTCACGTCGTCCCGTCCCGGTACAACGCGTGAAACGCACATTTTCCCACATTCCAGAGACTGAGACGCAATCGAGACGGCTGAAAAGATGGCGATCTAGGAATAGATCCATCAAGCAATCTCCCGCTAAGAATAGGCGGGGCGTCCGAAATTCTTGAGGGACGCAAGAGCGTCCTAGGTCCCGCCCTACGTTTCATGAGCATGAAGTCTCATGATGTCGGGAGAGTCTAATGCGTCGGGCAAAATGGCTTTCGATGCATTAGAGACTGGCGGAAAGTCGAGGTCGCCCTTGACGTAAGCGCCTACCCGCGCGTAGATACACAAACACACCGACGCCTTTTCGCGTATCGCAACGTTTCCGAGAAGTGCGACACGCCGCAGGATGCCGACAGGGGACGAGAAGCGGCGTTCGGGGCGAGGTGCGACTTAGCCGTCCTCCGCTCGTAAAGCCGCTCGATCGCGCGGAAATCGTTCACCTCTCGCCCTGATTGCGCCGCGAATTCATTAACGGCGCCACGGCGATCAGCGAACGCAATCGCCGGTGGTGGTGTGCGCGATCGCGTTCTCGATCCCCGACTTCGCGAATGCAAATGCCCCTGGCGTCGCATGCAAAGCGCCGGCCCGCGCGCGACAAACAGCTCGGTAACAAGTGGGTGTGTTGGAGCGGCCTGAGATATTTTTACGCTTTTTAAGGCTAAAGCCGATGGCAATCTTTCGCTACTCTTTATTCACTTAATTATTCAGGTATTCGAGCGATTCGCAAATGACGTTTGAACTAAATACATAATGCACGGCGACTAAACTGCGTTGCAATCGGACTATCGGCGTTTCTCGCTGATGCAACTCGGAGAGGAGGAGAAGAAGGGGAGGGGGGGGGGGGAGGGAGAGGTGCGCGTTGCTATAGAGAAAATTCTGCGGGTGCGTCAAGTTATTTAAATAAATAAAAACGAAATAAAAACGGGAAAACATTCGCTTTAGGCGACACGCGTCGCGTCTATGTGCTATTTGGGTCAAACTCTTCCTTCCAATATCGGAGTAGTAGCGCGTCAATTTGGTCTTGCAATAAGCGGTCTCTACATCTGTCGTCCTTGACATCGACCGTTGCAGCTACGCAGTTGCAACCGAGTGTGCATCGCCGATATCTGCCTGCTGAACCTACTAAAACGGCCGCGAAACGATACGATCGTGTGTGTTTGACAGCATAAACAACTACGACGTACAACAGAGGTCAAATTTAGCCTGAATTCGCGCCGGAGCGCGTCTCATTAGCATTTCGTGCGCGTTAGAGAAGAGTCTCTCGGAGCGGAATGAGGACGAGAGGGGATGATGCGCTCTGCTCAATCGTTCGGTATAAGGCGATGCCACGCGATCCATCCATATTTTACGCGAACGTGCGGTCGATGACGAATCTTGGCGTCGTCCCCGCACGTCCCGGCGGCCACACAATCGGTTCGATGCTACTTTCGCGAATGACGGTGCATCGACGCCGACGCAAGGCAATCTTTATAGATACCGTCGGCCTTGTCCTTGACATCGACCGCAGCGTCCCAACGCTACGCAGGCGGCCCGTAGTTACGTCGAGATACACGCGGAACATGCCGAGAAGCGGTGCTCATGGTGGGGCTTATGTCGGATCGGGGTGTTTAAAAAGGGTATAGAGGACGCGATCTATGCATATATATATATATACATATATCGGCAGAGAGGCACAAATGATCGCTACATTTATACGTATAGAATATTTCATAAGATTACGTAAAACTTTTTTGAGAATTTATCCTCCGACAGATCTGCGAGAGATGCAACGAGCGTGATAACTGACGCTTTTTGACGCATGATCTATTAATAGCCATTTTTTTTCTCATATGGATTTCCTTATGCGCTATGCGATAAAGCGCAATTTGCAACTTTGTAACTCCTTGTTCTATTCCGCTTTACTATAGATCGAGAGGATCTCGAGTTATTTCTGCGTCTACATCGGCATTATGCACAAAACAGAATTGCCCGAAATAAAACAAGGACAAGTAGTCGACTAATCTCGTACAACGTGAATAAGATCATGTTCCACTACTATTTATTAACACAGTACATTTCGCGTCGGTTGACTGGTGGACAGATTTGGACGTCGATGTGTAAACAATATCTAAGTGTAGACTCTGTATCTTATCTATTTAGCAGTAATTTATATACATTTTGCATCAATGTTAAATTCCACCTTCAATAATTATAAAAAAAAATTATAGAAATCTAAAATCGGTAGAATAATTTAGACTAAAAAGGAAATTCTCTCTCAAATATGTATTGCAATAGAAATTAGATTTATTTACATGAAGTATGTAATTAAACAAATATATATGTATAGTTCTTACGAACTGTAAAGAGTTCAAAATATTCTATCGTGTACAAGAATAAAAATTATCTTTTCGTAGTTTTAGATTTTTTTCCTTTAGGCTTTGCCGTTGGTTTTTTGTTTCGGTTACTACTATGATTTTTTTTTCCGCGTCCTTTAGTTTTTTCTTTCGCTTTTGCTGCGCGTAAATCCTTCTTCATTCTAGGATCGACTATTTTAAATCGACCTTTCACACCGGGAGGCCGAATAGCCCGTTTCTGTGCGCTAAATTTTTTTGCTACGATATATTTAACTTCCTTTCTTGGTTCCTGGCGAGCTTTTTTGTACAGTCTAAATCAAATTAAAGATTGAATTAAAACACATACATTCATCAGATTAGACATTCTAAAAAAAGTCACACTTACGCTTTGAGTTGATGAGCCTTTTCCTTATCGCTAATATCTGTATTTTCCATCAATGCTTCTGCCTTCTTTTTGGCTTTCTCCAGTTTGCGCATCGCACGTCTCTTCTTTCTTGCTTTAGCTTGCATCACTTTTTTAATAGGTTTAACGTTCAGATCTTCTAGTCTCTTTGTATATTCATCGGCAAGTTCTTTGGGTACAGGTACTTCCTTCCTCATATGTTTTTCCTCATCTTTTACGAACCACTCGGGTAATTTCTCATCGTTAAACGCATATCTATTCCAAGCGGCATCGATCAAATCTCTTCGAGATTTCTCACTTTGAATCAGTAACGATCCGAGTGCTAAATCTTCAGGAGTCAATTTTTTTTTCTTTGGCTTTTTATCTAATTAATCATAAACGGATATATGTGTTAATGTAACTATCAGTAATTACTGAGCGTAGTCTCAATCGGTAAAATTTACATTCAAACGAAAACTTCCTTACCTGCTTCTTGTGATACTATTTCAAAACCATCCTTTCCGCCAACCTTTTTCATCTTTTTCTTAGATGACATTATTTCTTCTATATCATAATCCGAATCTGTATGATCACTTTCACTGGCTTTACGTTTTCGTTTCTTTTCTTCATCAATTTCTTCTTGCATTTTCTTTTCTTCTCCGAGAACATGTCCACCCTTCTTCTTGTATTGCTCGACCATTTTATCCAATTCATAGTCTGCGTCGGCTTCATCTTCTAAGTTTTTAAATGCGTCTTTCTCGAACCAAAGTGCTGCTTTGTGAATTCTTTTAGTTTCTTTGTCACGAAAATCTAGATCAGTTAACAACGGGTTGCTCTCAGAATCTTTAATTTGTGGTTTCTTCTTTTGTAGTTTATTTGTACTTTCGTCTTCTGAATCATCCAAATCTATATTAAAAGAAATGATAACTTTTGTTATAAATGTAAAGAATAAGTGATATGAGTAAGAGGGAATAGAGAGAAGAACATAAATACAAATCTTTAAAAAATAGCTGAAAGAGAAAACTATTTGAATAATTGCAAGCAATATTTTGTGCATAATACCTAGTTCAAAGTTTCCATTATTTATATTTTCATCATCTGATGTAACATCAGTTTCACTTTCTTCACTTTCTTCTTTATAGTATAAGCCTTTGCTGTCCAAATGGCCTGTATCTTTTTCATAATAAACTCTTTTTGGTTTGATTTCTTCATCTGAATCTACATCGCTCTCCGCTAAAATATCAGGTGTTTGATTTGTAACTTGTTCTAACTGTTGATAGGTTTGAACCTGATTTAATCTAAATAAATTTTCTCCTTCCAATTTAGGTCCTTCATCATTTTTATGAACCATTTTTAAATTAAGACGTTCGGTCAACTTCTGCCTCTCTTTGTTAGCCCTTTTTCTTTTGCGTTTTAATTCCTTGGCCTCTTCTTCCCGAAGTTCAGCTATCTGTTTTTGAATTTCCTCATCTTCTAAATCTTCCTGTTCTTCGAGGCTAGCGATTGCGGATGTAGTAGTTTCATCTTCAACTATATTTTCCTCTTTTGTTTCAGTTTGTGTCTTTTTTAAAGCCTTTCTCCAATTAAGTAAAAGCTTCAAATCTTTTCGACCAAGTACTTTAATATCTCTGCAACATTCCCTAATCTCTCTAGTAGTTTTTTCATGTTTGTCGATTATCTCATCGTCTATGACTATTTCGGAAGCATTTTGCAAAGCTTTTATTTCATCTTCACAAGCAATAAATTCCTTCGCAGATAATTTGTGATATAATGTATAGTCATTTTCAGGATATCCTTCTACTTTAGGTTTCTTTTGCTTCTCTGGATACAAAATAGCTAATTTGTTTATAGTTTCTATTTGTAATTCAGAAAAAACATGCTTTGGATCGAAGAATTTGGGATCTACTTTATCAGGGGCAATGTAATATTGACAAACTACAAAAATTTCTGCAGATTCTGTACGCGAGGCTTGAGGCTTAGTGGCATGTACCTAAAATTAAATTTGTGATAATAAAATAATAGACAATAATTAGTAAACATTTTTAAGTAATATTAGTACCTTTTTAAATAGCTGTTTTAACACCCAAATCAATGAGTGATAATCTTTAGATCGAAATATCTTTGTTACAAACCAACCACCAGCTTTTAAGAATTGAGTAGCTAATTTAAGAGCTGATAATGTTAAAACAACTTGTTGATATGCATCATGAAGCCAATTTTTTCCTACATTAGGAGCACCATCATTTAAAACGACATCAGCTTTCCATGTTTTTAATTCACGTGAAATAGCAACTCTACATTTGTCTGTTGTAATGTCTTCCACAAGACTGAGACATCCTGGGATAGGCTTTATTGGAAATAAATCTACACCGACAACTATCGATGATACCGGCATATTTTGCCTGGCAACTTGCATCCAACCACCAGGGGCAGCACATAAATCGATACATACTCTGGACTTTTGAAGAAATTCAAATTTTCGATTTAACTGAATTAACTTGAAAGCAGCACGTGATCTATAACCTAAACAAGACAATTAGTATTAATAATTATTTCGATAACATGGTTATATATAATACTAATTGTTTAAATATTATAGCATTTACAACTTTTAAGTTAATAATTCTGCCAGTATAAGTAGATCATAAACATTATTTACCTGCTTCTTTGGCTAGCTGGTAGAACTTATCTTTCCTCTGTTTTCCAATTTTCGTTTTCTTTCCCATTTTAATTTAAAAAACAATTAATTTTAAATAAACAAATACGTATTAATCACGTGTAATTACCATCAATTCTATACAGCGTGATCTCTACAACCACGTTCGTAATATATAGGTTAGGAACATAATTTTCCCACTTAACTGAAATAAGTCAGTAAGTTGCCAACTTAGCCACGAGAAATACACTATTTTTCTGTAACGAACTTCACGTTCATTGGTAGCATGTAAAATTTTTGGATAATTCAATTGGCTCTTCGATAGAGATTTTTTTCGAGATATGTAGTTAGTTTATGTAGGACTATTTGATATGAAAAGGATGTCAGTTTGTTTTTTCTTATAACTTGTCCATAACTTCCGTGTGATTTTAGTACATTCGCTGTCAATGTAGCGTAGATGTAATTCCATAGTGAGAGTTATCTTAATTTTAATTGTAATCTTAATAATTGTTTACAAAATACATAATTCTTCTGGTATATAAAGGAAAAAGAAGGGGAGAAAATGTGGAAATGCGTATTTCGTGGAATCCGAGAAACGTTGGAACGACGTGTTTGTCGTACCAACGTTTATTCACAGTCATCGCAGGATAACGCAAAAAATGAAGTCAAAACAAACTTGACATGCCAACAGAAATTTCTTCCACCGGTTTTTATCACTTGTGATAAGGGCTTTTGTGGATCGGCAAAAAGTACCGGTACTAAAGACAAGAGACATGATTGGAATACCAAGCACACTTGGCCAGAGGCTGTCGGCTGGGTAAATATTGTTTCGAAATAAGATTTTGTAATGTTACGCAATACTTCTTAGCAACACTAAAAAGATCATCGCCGCTAATATATGATTTACTATTTTATTAGTCTAGTGTATTGGCGGCTGGATGGATTGTGTGCCAAACACTTTGTCTTCGTAAAAGAGTTTTCGATAGAGACAATGAAAGCTTAAAAAACAAATTACATGATTATTCTGGAATTTCATCCTTACTTACGCATATAGCAAATTTACATCCAAGAAAAATCCTGCCGGTTACCAACTGTGTTGGTACTAGCAAGAAAAGCTTTAAAACACGGGATTTAAACTCGCAACAAACTGCAGAGAAACAATTTGGTCCTATCACCATCGAAGAGGTGAGGATGTTATTTTGCAGACATTATACTCTGTAATGTACATTAGTAAAAATTAAAGTAAAAGTTATATTCTGTGTTTCTTCTAAATAAGTTCTTCAAAAGCAGCACATGAAGAACCATAGATAAAAATTATATAAATTGTAATGTAACTAATATATATATATATATATATATATATATAAAATTTATTACTATCTTTACTTGCATTTTTATATTGATATATTACATAATTACTGTAATGTATAAAACGTACATATTTTTTGTATATTTATTCTTTGATAAATTTGAATGTTTTATCTTCAGGAAAGATTTCTGTTTGTTTTGATATGTATCATACTTATCACAATATTATCTTTGTAAATCCACATAAATAATAAATAATTTATTTTTACACATATCAATTTAATGACTTATGTTAATCATTTCCTTATCTTTTGTGAATGAAATATAAATTTTGTAATGTAGTCAGCAAAATATACTGCAAAAATTCTGGAATAAATGAAGGACTTGGATATCTAATTTTTCTATAAATTTCTTTTTAAAAAAAATTTTTTTATTCCCTATGTATGTTTAGATAGATATTAAATTTTGTATTTCTATAGATTTGTTATAAAATTGTCTATATTTTTAGGCATTCGAAGAGGCTGTCGATAAATTTAAAGATACTCATAATAAATTAGTAGGAGAATATGAACTTCATTTTGGTATCAAAGCTTTAAAGGAAAAGCGTTATAAAGACGCTTTGATGCACTTTTCTGCGGGCGCTAAATTGTCATCATCTGGAAGCATGTTTAATTTAGGTCTTTGTTATGAATTAGGCATTGGAACTTTAGCAGATCAAGCAAAGGTACGCTTTAAATAATATTCAAAGAAAAAAGTGCGAAAAACAATACATTTAAAATACACTTATGAAAATCCTTTCTTTCGATCTTTGTATGAAAATAAAAAAATAATGTTATATAAAGTATACATAGATGATATGTACAGAGAGATTTATATTTATGAAAGATATATAAAAATATAATTTTTCTTCAGGCTGCAAAATATTACAACGATGCCGCGGCCCATGATCATGCTGATGCGTTATATAATTTAGGAGTTTTTTATGCTCAAGGAAAGGGCGATTTACCTATTGACATTGATACCGCACGTACTTACTTCACCAGAGCAGCAAGATTAGGTCAGGTACAAGCCCAGCATGCGCTTAACTTAGAAAAAGCTGATATACAATTGAAAAAAAATATATCTACTATACCGAATGCAGGCTTAAAAAGTTCAAAATTAGAGAAGAGTGATAGAAATGATATACCTGTAAAATTAAGTGACTTTATGTTAAGTACAAATGTCGATGACAAACTCACGATCTCAAAATCCAACCAAATATTTTTAAAGTTTCTCGGCTTAAGAGAACATAGTCAAATACCTATGATAACTACTACTGGTTGCGTGTCATAGAAAGTATAAAAATACTTTTGCTATCTCAGTGTAAGATCTATTCAACGGAATCATGTAACGATATAGATGATATACAAATGTATTCTTACGTATCTTGTTATTATTATTATTATATTTTTCTTGTGTGTGTGTGTGTGTGTGTGTGTGCATGTGTGTGTGCATGAATATTTTTATAAGAATACGTATTATATTATAAATGTTATAAATGTTGATGCAAATATTTGCTCAATTTATGATAACGTTCTCAGGATTTTTCTGTAAGTCCAAATAATTCTTCCGTAATATTTTCATATCTTTTTAAAAAGGAAGCATTATTTTATCTATATTTAGCACTTAAAAATTCTTTATTTGTTAAATTTATTAACATATACAATTTTATGCATTATCATAAAATGCATTTCATATATATATATATATATATATAAAACGCATTTTATGTATGTACATGTATACATACATACATATTATATACATATTGACGTGATTTAAAATTAGGGCTTTTTCAACGACTTTATATTTACATATAATGTTAATTCGTATGTTTATAACATAATTCGTATATTTAAGTTTGAATATGCTGTGATGCGCAATTAAAAAGATTATGAAAATACACATACTACGAGACAACTAAAATTTGAAAATTGGATGGTGTATGGAAAATTGTGTGACGTATGGAAAATTGGATGACGTACTTACAAACTTTTGAATTGTAGATAAGTCTTAGTATAACATATGATTACATATTTTCGTTAGATTTCGTCGGTTCTTACATTGAGAAATCTCATTTTATCTTTAAAGACGTTTATTAGATTTAATAAGATTTTTTATGCCATAATTTGGCATAAATGACTAATGATGTTTAGCGATTTGTGCTTATGTACATAGTGCAGAACATATTTGTACATAATATAAAAATAATTTTTATAATTATATAGTTTTATAAATATTATCCTACTCCTAAATGATTTATTATAATGTTTATTATAATCTACCGTTCACCAATGCGCATTGCGTTGTAACACTGTCTTTTTCATAAATTCGCTATGATTGGCATATAAATTTATATGTTGATTTATGTCCATCCATCTTACATTACTCGCGTCGTCTCCAGCTTTTAGCGCGAGTTTCCCGACGACATCATTGTTTTCATCATGAAAATTAATAGCCACTGTTTCCATCCAAGCATTATCTGTATTTCGTGGGTCGTCCACATATCCTTTATAAATCTCGTCGCCTTTAATGAAAAATTCCTTTATAGAATTTTGTAAGGTTTTTCTTTCGGTGTCATCCATTTCAGAAAAGTTTAACGCCTCCTCCATGAATTCCCTCATTAGAGTGGTGGAAACCATCTCATTTGGATCAACCATACCCCCCGGTATAGCCCACTCTCCAGAATCCCGTCTCTGTATCGCGACAAACTGTAATATAGGTTTCCTCGTGTGCTCATCTACTTCCACAGTTCCCACATTGTCACGTTTCCATCGTGTAACAATAGGATCGGCGGCGTGATTCGGTCCCCATCGGCCGAGAAGTCCTCGTCCAACGATACCAGTTCGTCCCACGGGATTCAAAGGAAGACCACCCGCGTTCACGACGTAATCTCTTCCCATAAAACTCTTTCGATTTACTTTGCCTAACGAGAATTGGATTTCAAATCTATGTAATACCTTGCCTCGCGTGCGGAATATTGTAGTTCAGTTTATGTAAATTTGATAACCTCCCAGAAATGTGATTTCTTTCGTTTGTTTTTTCTTTTCCATCATTTTCTTAATTCAATGACAATTATGTTAAATATAAGAGACGAATATAAAAGAGAGAAGCTAGTTTACCATCCACTGTGTTCCATTTTGGTTCGAAGGTGGGCTCGTCGATTTCTGGATCAGCCCAAGGTTTACCTTTTACAACAGTAGCGGTATATGCGACTGGTTTGTAATCGGGATAATCAACTGTCCATGGTATTTTTTCTTCCGGTACTGTAAATCTCTTTACGTCACTGGACGGATACAAACCCTGCCGGCACTTTTGATGGAACATTCTTACGTATCTTGTATTCATTTAGCTATTCCTTTTAAGAAAGAAAAATCGACGCGACACAACATGACCTGCCTGCCTCCAATGACGTATTAAGTCAATAAGCCCCGCATCGCATAATTTTCCTCTGGATCAAAGTAAAGAAAATAAAACAAATAGTAAATTTATTTGCATAAATTTTATATATATATATATATATATATATATATATATATATATACATATATATATATATATACACATATAATCAATATATATTAGGGATTAGACAGGATGCAAGGAAAAATTTTAAATATTGCTATATTGATGTAAATATATATTTTTCACTTAAACAGTATAGCAGATTTTATTAAATTTTCGAATAATTATATTGTCTGATTATTCATGCATCTTTTACATAATCTTTTAAATTAAATGAAGTGCATATTTATTTAAATATGTGCAATGTTATTAAAATACAATAAGAGTCTTAATTTTGCTATAATACTTATTATATAAAATAAGTCTCAGCTTAAGATGTATACGGACCTCTTATAAAATACTAAGAAGTCTTATTCGATTTAATCCTTGGCATATGTATGGCATGATATCAAAATATGAATCTCACGCAGTAAAGTAACGGCACAATTGTATGTTATATTTACAAATATTGGCTTTTTTCCCTCCAGTTTTCGAACGCATATAAATTTTCGTAAAATTTCTTTTTATTATAATTTGTTCAATTATTTCAATAACTTTTCACAAATTTTCTTGTATTTATACACTGGAAGACTAGATTAGAAGTATCTATAAAATTTAACAAACCCTAATAACACTTATCTACTTAAATTGATAAAAAACTTAAATTGATTTATTTATAATTAATCTGGATGGTAATGATTAATACTTGCGCATGACGTATTATTAATGCCCATTTCTTCAAATAGGTCGAATAGTTCAGTGCTTGAAGTGATAATAGATGATTGTCGAAAATAAGATCTATAACTTTGATACATAAAATAATATAAAATATCTTATCAGTATATATATATATATATATAAAACGTTTTCTCTCAATAAAATTTATATTTTTAAAATTTGTTTATTAACGTGCTTTAATTTGTATTTATTTTATCAAAAATACCATATATAGTTATTTTTACAATTTATGAAATTTGTGCATTCTTTGTATTTAAAATATAGAACAAAATTTAATAATTTTAAAGAAATATATATTACCAAGAATATGATCTTAAATTACATACACTTCAAATTCTGAAGCAATTATAATTTTATGTATCTTGTATTTACCAAGACCTCTACTGTTTTTTGCAAAGTACAAATAGGTCAAAGAACCTCATTTTATAAAATCCTATTCTAAATTAAAATAAACAAATTGATTTATTGTCAGATGTATTATCAGCTCTTTCCTTGCAAAATCCTTTCATTTTTGGATAAGCGTATGGCATTCTCAAAGAAATGATGATTCCGAGTTAAAAGGAAAGCCGATTAGAAATACTAGCGAAACTACATAAAATAGTTTGAATTTACCACTGTATTAATAAAATTGTGTAAAGCTTATTATAGCTTATTATTATAAGCTATAATAAGCTTTACACAATTTAAGCTTATTATTATTTAAATTCATAATATTTAATTAAAGTATCTTTTATTTTTGTTATATAAATAGTTTACGCATTTTTAATCTGCGCTTAGCTGCCTCGCATTTTTAATCTGCTTCTTTCTAATCTTTTCGCAACCCAATTCTCCCGTCTGTTTCTATTTTCTTGTTCAATATTGTCGTGCTCGTGTCTTATAAAGATTAATACATGGAAATGCTTTCTCTCAAGGAATATTATCTAATATGGAAAAAATTTTCTAATGTTTGTTAATATAGCAAATATCTATATTATGTAATAATATAAAAATATTAAAATAATTATTAAAATGAATAATAATAATTATAATATCAATTATTAAAATTATTAAATATTTTCAAGATAAATTAAAGAGGATATTTATACTTTACTTCTAATTTATATTTCACATTTTATGCATTATTTCTTTTTGTTTTTATAATCGAAAATTGTTCTCATTTTAGATATAATTCCTTATGAATTATAAAGTTATTAAAAATCAGAAGTTGTTATAATCTCGTGTTTCGCCAAAAAGTTCTGGACCGTGAAAATTTTGTTTTACTTTATAAATAACTATGAATCAAACGCCGTGGTCGAATTCATGATATCCCTCTGCCCCGGTAAATACAACGTCTACCCAAACACGCATAGCTTCCGGACTGGGTGCCATGAGATGATAAAGTCTAGACGTAGTCTTGATAATGAAGGTAAGAGACGGTTGTGGCGATCGGACGGTGTTCATATGATCCACATAGACTTCTTCGATCGACTACGATGCATTAATGTTGATTAATTGATATCAGTATTAAAATTCTTAATAAAGAAAATCCCGACCCTTACCTGGAAGTAAATTACGCCACGGGCTTTTTTTGACGTATTATCGCTGTAGTAAGACAATGTCTTCCGTTTGCGATCAAATACAAACCATCGCTTGTTCCAATGGTGAAACTTTTTACTCATTTTTGATAAATAACCACTGCAACTTGTCGTGTCGACCGTAACATCATAAATCAGAGGCAATTGGTGTCCAGCAGTTTCTATGTGATGCCTTAGATCCAAGGACTCCGATTTGATTGGAAGGTACCTCGTAAGTGGCCTCTGTAAAATTTGTTTTCCATTGAATTTTGATCCGTTAGCATCCTAGCAACAATCAATCAAAACTTTCTCCATATCAAGAAAATAGAATCGCGATCCTAAACTGTTTAAGTTAAATGTAATCTCTTTAAGAAAAAAATTAATCTTTTTTGAAAGAATCATTTCAATTTTTTTCTCACCGTCGTTGCTTATGTCGCATTTTTATACAACTAATTTTAGGTAGTTACCTGAAGTTTTGCCTTTTCGCGATATTTGACAGGTTGTAGTGGTCCAAGGGTATCCATCTCGCTAGATGTCTGAGAAAGCGGGCGACTTCCATTTCCGTCGATAATTCCGCCTCCGCCACCGCCACCGCCACCGCCACCACCACCGCCACCACCACCACCACCACCACCACCACCACCACCACCACCACCACCACCACCACCACCTCCGCCGCTGTTGTCACTAAGTCTCTCACCTTCCATCGATGTTCTTCTGTCGTCTCTCATCTAGAAATAATTCACATATTCTCGTTACTTCGTTTTAACAACTTTCCACAGTCTTTCCATCTAAGGAAATTTTTATTACGTGCAATTTTAAATATACAAAAAAATAAAAATTATACTCAAATTTTAATTAATAATCTCAGAAATATTAATAATGATTTCAAAAATATTAATAATAATGTGGTTAAATTAAGTCTTTTCGCGTACATATCTGTAAAGTTCACGGTTTCTTTTGACGTGTCGCTTTTTTGTTCTGGTTTTTATATAACTTATCCACATAAGCGACATCGTATTGCACGCAATTCAAGAAGTTTATTTAACTTTGCGAATAACAATGACAACTATGCCGAGATGTCGCTCGTTTGGACAGGTCTGAATGAAGCGACGGGGAAAGACTGACGTTAGTGGCTCGGTCGTCCACTGATATAATTCCCGCCGTAAAATGTAACTCCGGACTCCCACCCACTCGCCAGATGCTTAACACTAAAATTCGCCCGTGCAATAAATTTCGAAGTATTCATTCATAAAATTCCACGTAACAGGTCGAATAACTTAGATCATTAAAATGTCCAATAAAAAAAAAACGATATTTGCTATCGTAAAAATGTAATATAATTGTCATGTAATTACGATCGGATTACGATCGGATATCATTGGACAAAGATAAACCGAGACTTGACAAGTAATTAACGGAAATTAATGAAATGATCGATTAAATTGTTATTCTTTATTGTCAAAAAGACTGTTGTTTCGTTTTAAATAATTGAGCCATAATTAGCCAATATTATTATATTGTATTAATACGTCAAAACGTTCGTTCAAAGATGATTTGCTATTAGTGGGTTGCTGAATGGTTCAGACGAGATGAGAAATTCCGTCAGCTCGGCAAATGTGATGACTCATCACAAATATTAATTTATAGCGGACATTTCACTTCACTCAATGCTAAGTGGTAGGAATGCAAGGAGCATAATACGCGAACATTTTTTTCTTTGACGACATAAAGCTTAGGAATATGCTATAGGAAATGGATACTTACACGTATTAAGAATTTAATTTATAAAAGTTTCTCCCACTTTTGACATTTTGACATTGTTAAAAATTAAAAATTTTTTTTTAAACGTTATAAAGTAATGCCGCAGAAGATTTATCATACTTCTATAAATATATCTATACGCGAAAAGGGGTCAGTTGCAAAAGAGTCTTGCGAATTCGACGTGCCATTAATTCTGTCGTTATAAATTATCGCAGGCTCGATCGAGATTTTACAAAAGCACGTTTATCGAGAGGTACAAGCTGCTCTCTGAATTCCATCCATACGCACGGCGTATTCGCGTATCGGGGTCCAGATGCATGCCACACCGGGAAAAACACGTGCGCAATGACGAAAACACTTGCTCCAGAATGTAAATGGGTATACTTGCGAAATGTCAGTGTTGAAAATGCGTACGTCTCCGACGTGTGTGTAGACGCGACGTATGGCGGGCCAAAACGACACACGGACTTCCGGCGGCAACAAATTCGCTGTTTTTCAGTGTAAGCGAAAGTATATACTCCGAACGATTTCTTTGAATTGCCAAAACATTTGCATGAAAATGCAAATGCTATAAAGAAAATCGCGTATAGTCGCGTTCAGCATAGCTGACACGTGACGAATTTATTGTGAAAGATCTACTTTGTGTATTTGTTGTTGTCCCGACTTCCGATTATGACTCAAATTATTCCAGGTATTTCGAATATTAAATAAATTCCTTTCGAATGTTTCCGTTGACTGTTTATATTTCTTGCGAATCGTCCTGTGCAAGTACTCGTCCACAGAATTAGAAATTCTTTGCATTTGGTTGGCACGAGAGTGAAATTTTTTTTTAGAATTACGCCGGAATAAATCGGATAAATAAAAAAATAATATTTTTTTTTCCGAAAAGAAAATAGCACAATATCAACGTAATCGATTGTGAAATGATAAATTACAGAAAGAGGAAAGAAGTAGAGAGAAATATAAAAAAAGAAACGAGTAAAAATACTGTTTATTTATATTGCATTAATTTTGTTATATAATCTCTTGAGAACAACACACCCAGTGAAGTCCCACATTAAAGAAAGAAAAATGCAAATCTTAGAAAAATATATTTACATAAAAAGTTGTCTCTTTATGTATGAGAGAAGTCAATAGTGTATGGTATTTTGCACAATAAATAAATGTCTGTGACACGAGGTAAGCGCGTCTCGAGGTAAAAGAAATCTCGCTTGCACGATCACTGAAAAATTTTAAGAGAAGAGGCTCTTGTCGAGAGACAAATATTTCTTTGAACAGGTGTGCGATAAAATTCACATGAGCAGAAATAGCTTGAAAGATAGGCTCTCGCTTACTCGGTGTAACGTCTTGCATATACATGTATATATATATATATATATATATATATATATATGTATTTGAGTTTAGTACTATGTATGAGTGAGTGATAAAATATTTTTGGACATTAATGTGTATTGAAATATAAGTTTTTTGGAAAGGGACTTTAACATTTCATGGACGTTTGTATAGCTTAAAATAAAGTATCTTAAAGTGAATTGAGACATAAATTGAAGTTTAACTTAAACGTAAAATGGTTTTTATTTTGTACTTACGTTATCATTTTGAAGTAAACTATAAGAATTATTCGACGGTCCTGGACTAGGTGAAGTAAGTTCCGAAAGCTTGCTAGGAGATAATTTTTCGCTGTTTCCGCCTTCCGCACCGTCGGTGCTTCCGCTACCACTGAAGAAATAAATCGATAATATTTAATTGCAATTACATCACAAGTTTTCATTGTTTACTCATTGCTTAAGTTATTAAAAATAAAATTAAATATAAAATTATATAGTCATTTAGTCATTACGCCTTACAAAATGGAAATACCGATTAAATTTATTATCCAAAAAATATGCTACAATAATAATAAATTAATTTAGTAAATAATATTAAAAGTGTACCCTAAATAGTGAGTGTTTAAAAGTATAGAAAATTATATGGATAATCCGATTGACGATTTTTATTGTCATGTCGCGTAATATATCACAATTCTTCCTAGTACTATCGAAGCATGTTTACACTTTATTTATACTTGAGATGAAACTTCTCGCCGCTCACATTTAGTGAGCGCTATTATTAACTAGAGCGTGAACACTGAATGTCGCGAATTTTATTCGGTATCTTCGACGTCCTCGTGGAAGAAACGCACGCGGTGCAGTTCGAAAAGCACGGTCCTAGCTCCTGAGCATCACGAGACTGAGGAGAGGACGAGGCCTATAGTCGACTATAGCGAAAGGCAGGTATTATTAAAACCTAACAAGTACAAAGTGACTCGGTAGACCGGTTCGACGATACCACCGGCATAGCATTTAATTCTTCTACAATGTTAAATGCAGCGCGAATGATATCCGAACATTCCGATCTCGTTGCCATGCCAGCCTTGGCCTTGGTTGACTAGAAATATTCCCGATAACTGACCTCTGATTCTAATCCTCTTCTAGTAATTTATTTCTAGTAATTTATTTAATTTTTCTATCTTCTTTTACCCAGTAGCGGCTCTAGAACCGATAGAACCTTACGCTATATGTGTATTCTGTAGTATTACTATACTACTATTGCACGCGGTTAGTTGTCTACTGTTATAGTTTATCTTTAAATTATCCAGTTTATCACAAATAATTTTATGTAGATGCATTTTATTATAGTCTCGTTCGTATTAAATGTTGATTTATGATGATTCGATTTCGACAAATAGTTTGATAACGCAGGAATTTAACGAAATACATGTAAAAATGACATAATATATTCTTTAATAAATATTTGTAATCTGTAATTAAAATTTTCTAAATACAAAATATATTTAATGATTTAATTATTGAATTACTGATAATTAAAAAATTACAATTATTTAACTTTTTTAGTCAAAATCAATTTTAGTAAAAATCAATAATGTAGAAACGTAATGTAGAAACGTAATCAGGGAATCTTAGTAAGATCTTAATTATTTATTTTATAACGTTTCTGAGTTTTTATCTTGTTATATACAAATAATATATATATATATATATATATATGTAATGTATATGTATATGATGATGTAATTAATTGTGTGTGCATGTATATATATATATATATATATATATATATATATACACATGCACACACAATTAATTACATCATCTTCGAATACAGTTTGCATATCTATATATACGTGCACATTATGCACATGGATACATTATGAAGGGGTCAAAAGATAAGTGTTGTTCTACTTTTTGCAATGTGTTGTCTTGTTAGACTCATTTTAGTTCTAACGCGCATTTGTATATATGCTCTAATATTTAATGCAATATAATTATTTTATTTGCATTTACTCAATAATAGTTATTTCTCCCGTATTTTCCTCATGATATTTTTTTACGTTTTTATGACTTACGTTTGTTTCAGTTTACTTTGAACAAAAAAATATGCATTAAAGAAAAATAATTAAAATAAGCATTAAGCAATCTAGAATTTATATTTTCATATTAAAATACCACTCGAGGAATTGATTTCGTCTCGTGAATTTTTCACATAGGTATTCGTCAGTTCTCTTTCTTTGACAGAAAAAATAATTTTTTTTTTTTTTTTTTTTTTTTTCAAAAATCTATGACTTACAAATAACGTTGACGAATATCGCGCGCGTGAGTTTCCAGAGGATGATAACAATTGTCGCAGATCCAATCTTTAGTGCAGAGATAACAACGATTACTAGTGAGGCAGGTGATCAAATTGCATCCCGTAACTCTGGCCTCGTTCAGCACCATCTCACCCATTTCTCTCGGATTCATTTTGGAGCATTATCGATGATGAGCTCATCAAATGCACATCTTAATTTCTCTCGTTTACGATGTCGTCGTTCGCTTTCTTTATACTTATCGCGTTATAATGTTCCGAACATTCCCGCATCTTCCCTTGATTTTCCATACGTGACACGTTAACGCGAGTAGAGCCACGGGAAGACATACAGCTACATACAGATATCGTATCGCGCGATAACGCCCCGCCTACTTTGCGCTACGAATGAAGAGAATGAAGACTCGAGCCGAGTCGTGTCGATCAAACCAACACCGATATGCGACCCTCGCACGCGATCAGTAATTGCTCTTAACAATATCTTGGATATTGTCAGCAGCATTAATAGTGTAGACACGAGGCCAAATGTAATTCTCCGAATCTCTGATAAACTTCACAGAATAAACTTCTCCCGAACTCAACTTCTTCTCTTCTTTCTAATTTATTTATATTTATTATTTATTATGGTGAAAACATTAAAAAAATGGAATGTAGTAAGGGAAAGTATTTGATCATGGAATATCTTAAATACTTATTTGCAGCATTGATTGGGAAGCTTTTGTGTCGGACGTATATAGAATACACTCAGACTATTATAGTCTATACACAACGTGTTCGAGGTGTGTCGATCGAGGAAGGTTTCGTAATAAGTTCCAATCAACGATGGAAAGGTCGTTGCGATTAACTGCGATACTGCGCGATAATGTACGCGTCTTGTATCACGCATACTTTATGGTACAAATAGCATATGTTTGTACGCATTGATTTTTATACGATATAATTAACGCTCGTCTGTAGCCAGCAGTCCAATTTATAATATATATGCAAATATTTAGAATATTATTATTATTATTATGTGAAAGAATGTAGATGACAATTTTCTAGATCGCGGAAACCATTTTCCACGACTATTTATAAAGAGAAAAAGAATTACAAAATAATAATATAACATGATAATGATTCTTTTAAATCTCGAATTAATTAACAAAATGTAAAGAATTATAATAAAAATATTCTTAAATTTTGAAGCGTCCATCATGTAAAATGAAAAAGTAAATATTTTCATATGATATTTTTTTTTTACTTACCTTTCTGTTGGTCCGGTAGAATAACTGGAAGACTCTTCGCCAGATTCGACGCTATTGAAAGATGCACAATTCATTTTTCTTTCTTCCCATTGCGAGCGAACTTCATCCTGCACGCGCCTTTTTAATTCTTCGACTCTACGTCTTTCCTCCGAAATTACTTGACTCCCTGGAAAAATATTAATATTTTTATTTTTCATTCTTCTTATGTATGGTATTATAACATTTATAGATTGATATAATTTGCATACCTTGTTTAGCCAAATGAAGCTGTCGATTTCTCTCGATTTCCTTTAGTGACTCGATTGTTTTCCTTCCTAAACTACCTTGATTGTTTACGATAGGAGAATCATTGGTCACTCTGGATATTCTGTCGAAATCTTCTCTACTCGGAGACCGTTTCTCTTCAGAATATTCATTAGAATTTTGGGCCAAGTAGCCAAGCTCCTCGTTTATTTCTCGCACTCGATTTCGAGCCTATCAAAAGTCATTAATTAATTAAAGACGCAATATATTAATCCATTAACACTACAAATATATAACGATCATCTTCGATTGTTTTTATTTTTTTAATGAATATTTCTTTTTTAATATCAAAGAGATACCATTAAATTTTTTTTCATTTTCTGTCTATAAGAAAAAAGATATTAATTAAAAAAAAAAAATAGAAATGGTCAAAAATGATTGCTCGATAATTCTAGCAAAGTTAAAACACAGTATGCAATGCGAGATATTTATTTGCAACTTAATAATTTTTATATCGCTTTTGTTGGAAAATATATAAGAAAGTTGCATTTATAATCTAGTTTATCATTTATGTTTGAGTTTACATCAATTTAATGGATTAATATTTCTTATATTTATATTATTTTACTGACTTCTTCCAATCGTTTCAAATGTCCTAATTTCTGTCTCTCTAAACTCCTAGCCTCTTTGGTCGCCGTATTCTTTGCCTCGGATCGTTGCGATTCCAAATGAGTCAATTGCGATTTTCTACTTTCGATCTTGTTCGTAAGATCGCTCAAATATCTGTAAAAATACATGTACATGATATTTCAAGAAAAATTTGTATTAAGAAAGTTGAATATGTTGTACAATTATTACCTTTGCAACTCTTCTCTTGTGGCCAATTTACTCGCCTCTTCTTCAAGATGATGAAACTCCAAGTCCTCGAAAGCTTTTCTTTCACTCTCTAGAATATCTTGTTGCGCCGTTAACTTGTCAGCAATATCCTGCTGCATAATTTCATCTGTGCAATTGGCCAATTGTTCGTCCAATCGAGCGCAAACTTGTTGCGCTTTTTGAACACGTTGTTTGGCTTCAGCTTGTAAATTCGAGTGAGTTGCGTTATCCTCCGCCATTTCTCTCTCTAGTTCATTTATTCGCATTTGCACCTGTATCTTCTCTCCTTCGTCCTGCGAGAGCTTCAAGGATTCTGATTCATACTCCGCGAATAAAAGCGCTTTCTCCAATTCGAGCTGTTAAACATTAAGCATACAGCATACTTATTTTTTAATATCTTTGAGAATCTATTTCTAAATCAAATTTTATTGAAACACAAGATATCAACAAGATAATAATAATGCTTACAAGACACATCATTTTCTCGTACACGTAATATTTATATTCAATTTCTAAACACTAATATATTTTGTTTTCTATTATTTTTCTATTAGCTTGCTAACTTGTCAACGTATATTAAAAAAAAAATTTTCAAAATCGATATGTTGAAATTGAAGCTTTGAAAAATTATTATCATTATTTAAATTTATTTTTACATGAGAAATTTATTGTTGTATCACTCTGTATCTGAATATCACGCATTGAACATTAAACACAAACACTAACCAGACATCACATGGAGATCTGTTATTAGAAAAAGAATCTACAGGAAGAGGTGTATCTAAATATAACTTGAGAAACGATGTTTGAACGCAGATAACGAAGATTGTTGGAATTTGTCCTTAGGAATATACTTTAATATTAATTATAAGTATCTTATTATCTAATAGAACAAATACTTACAAGTCGGATGTCTTAGTATTCCATGCCCAGAAAGGGATAAAGCGAACAAATAAACAACTCTTTTAATATATGATACGCGTAATGTAAGATAACAATCACGAAACTGCGAACTCGTTTGTTCAGTCTTGTTTAGAAAGCAACGTCAGAATACGAAAAAGTTACCTCTCTACTAATTTCTTCTTCCTGAATTTCGATTTCGGCGACACTTCTTTTCAGAGCATCCATATTGCTAAGAATGTGCAGCTTCTCATTTTGCAAAAATTCTATGTATTTTTTCCTGTCTTCCTCTTCCAGTTGTTTCCTCTTTTTGTCGGCTTTCACCTCGTTCGATTTCGCGTTATCTTTTTCAGAATTGTTTCGTTTAGGAGTCACGCAGATTTCTTTGGATTTTGAAAGCATAGATAACTGCTCGATCGCCTCCAGGAGGTCGTCGTTCGATATGGCCAGCTTGTTTTCTATCATCTCGCACGAGTTTGACAATTGACCATTTTTCTTTGGTATGGAATGATTTTGATTGTTATTCCGCGTCGATGGGGATAACACGACGTTTTCGTAATGACTCGCGTTTCCATTTTGTGTCGCTTGCTGCGGTTCGATTTTCGTGCCGTTCAGTCTAATCGTGCCGTATGTGGACGGCGAGCCTTTGATATTATCATCAGCCTTTACGTAATTCTCCGTTCGATCGCAATAACTGCCGCTCTTTTTATCATTATTGCCGGGAATAACATTTTCGTAATTACCGCTACGAGAAATCGAGCCTGAGAAGCTGCCATTCGCATTATGAACACTAGAACAATTCGCCAGTTGATTATTACTCGGTACAATTGCATGTGGCGATCCTGCAGAAACATCACTCGAATGATCGTCAACTTGGGCAGATTGATCCCTACGATTGGTGGGTAAACTGCCATTTTGAAAAATAACTTTCGAATTTTGCACAGATACGTTTTCGTACGACGAGGTGCCCCAATTGGTTTGCTTGCCAGCATCGAAAGAGAAATGCGGCTGATTTTTTGACGGACTCTTCGGACTGTCGAAAGGCGAAGTGTAACCGAGTCTCTTGTCACGCGGAAGAGATCCATTTGTTATAATTCTGCAAATTATATTATTATGTACTAGATATACTCGATATGTTCTCTGCAAGAAGTGAATAAATAAATGAAAGAAATAAATGAAAGGAAAAGAAATATCTAATCATTAAATATGTTTCTATAAATTTTTCTCAAATGTAAAACAACATGAAAAAAATTATTAGAAACAAAAAAGTAAAAATTGAAATTGAAGAAAGAAGAAGATTGAGATTAAGAGGAAATAATATTGAAAGAAAATACGGATAGTTACCGATTAGGCTGCCTCGGCTTTTCGACGGTAGTCTGTCTTTCGTATTCGGCACACATTGCCAAGATCTCCTCGAGCCTCATTTTCTCTTGTCTCTCGACCTCTTGCTCTCGCAACCTCTCTTCCTGTGCTTGTTTCCGCTTGGTCTCCGCCTCCCTACGTTTATTCTCCGCGTCGGCTTGCCTTTCTCGCAATTCTTCGAGGGAGCAACTGCTGCCAACACTCGGGGTAGGACTCTTGACCCTCGCGTAAATTTTCTTTTGCTCGCAGTACCTCGGATTCCGATTAAACGCCGGACTCGGTGGTAGAATACGCTTGATATTTGGATTCGATCCGAAGCCATGAGCGGTAGACGGCCTCAAGATCGCGACATTGGTATTTTCACCGGTGTTGGGATTGCAGATGCTCGGATTCGATCCATATTTCTCCAATTGTACAAATTCCGTGGTAGTCGTTTTCGTAACGATAAGGCTCTGGCTCATATCGAAATCTCGGTCGACAAGATGATCGAGTTCGTTCGAACTTTGACAGGTCATACTTCGAGACATGAGGTCATCACTTCGGGCAGTGACGATCTTCGGAGAAGATGTCACTCCGAAGGATGGTGATCGAGCATTTTTGTTACTCTCGTGATAATACGGCTTGCACGTTTTCAAATATGTTTCCGCCGAGAACATCCTGATCTGATTGTGATTCTGACACTGCAAGTTGTTCGCACTCGGTCGAGTTGGTGTACCGAGACGCGAGTCCGATCGCTGACGCCGAGCTTCGTCGTGATAACCGATCGAGCTCTGTGATAACAGATCGGCATTACCATTTGCGGTGAAACCGTTCACTGGAGATTTTGTCAAGGACACCAGACTCGACGATCTCGAGTGGCCGAGAATTTGGTCGGCTGGTACGTTTGTCGTAAGAGCGCCGGCGGGAAAAACTTTCGGCGAAACACAGTTAGTCCTGTTTTGCTTCGACAGCATCTCGAATTTGGTCAGCTTGCTTAGAAAACCCATCTCCTCATCGGAGCAAGAATTCCTGGGAGATTTCCGCGGTGCGACTGGTGGCTTTCGCTCCAAATGGTGATTCTCCTGTGGCTGGCCGTCAGGTAGAGCAAAACTTATCGGCGCCATTGAGATTCTTGAGTGGGGAAGGACGGATCGTAGGTGTTTAGCCTCGGCTGGGTGATTGAAGCGCATATAATTCGATCGGCCTATCGATAGCATACAACCTGAAACACATTTAACACATTTTTTACAATGATTTTATAAAAATATATTCGTAACTTTAATACATAGAAAAATATTTAATTTAATTTAATCTAACCAAACGGATTTTAATGCGATAAATAGAAAAATATATCTCTATTTTCCACGTAATAATAATTGCATCGATATATCGAATATCGAGAAATTTATAATCAAAATATCATTTTTAGCTGTAGAAGAATTTTCTTGTTATCCTACTACTCTTTTTAGGACGTCTGCGCACTGGTCACGGTCATTCGTATTTAGGCCAAGGTCTCTTACCTTGCGCGAGTCTCACTGGCGAATTTATCGATACACCATCGACAAACGTATTGCCATTTATGGGATGAAGAGTGACCACGCCGTTATTGTTCTCGATCGCACAATGCACGGATTCGACGCCGGTGCCGGCCACCAAAATGTCCGCATCTCGGTTTGATCCAAGCGTGATCTTACCTGTATGAAAAAAATAAAAAAATAAACTTACTTTCTCGAGTGAGATCGAGAGATAAAAAGTGTTCGAGAAGAATCAAGCGCCGCAGAAATCGTATTTTTCGTTCTAAATCCCGTTAGCAGTCCCAAAGTCATTCACTCCCTTGAGAAAATCAGTTTGTACTTTTTGAATAAGTGGGAGATACGGTGGGATAAAAAAAAAGCGATGCGAGGAAGATCAGGAAGCGTGACTAAATATCGCTCGCGCGTGTGTTACGGTTGAATGGAAACCAGGCGAGGAGCCGCGTGTGCATTCCGATCGAAATTCTCGCGGGCTTAGTAACGCCACTTCCCGACCGTAATACGCCGAGTTACATTTATTTTGGCAGCGGTTTCCCACGAGTATCGGAATATGAAGTCGACATAATCGGATGCTCGAGCTCATCCGCGGAACCGTTTCACGGAAGTCCCGATTTTCCGAAAGGCGCGTGGAACCCGTCGTGGGTTTACAATATTAATTTGAGCCTTCTGGGAATGTCAACGACCCGGTTGGTCGCAACGAGGATGGCCGGATGTATTCTCCGCCTGGTACACGGAAACCTCGGTGTGCAAGTACGGTGTGTAAGTACGGAAGTACGGAATTGAAGCGAAGTATTGTCAAACGTAAAAGTTTGCACACTTTGAAACAAGCGTAGGAGGTTTGTCGCGTATATTTAGACTTTTCGAATTGAATTTGCCAGAGCCGATTATCTCTGGCGATCTGAAAAGACGTAAATATTCGTAAAATGCATACGGAGAGCGGAGAGAGAAATTTTTCACAGCTGTGCAGAATCCTTTCTCGATAAATCGATAAACAACTCGCACTATTTTCCATAGAATAATTCTAAACGGGTTCCGTTCTGCGCGACGCGGGTAAATCGTGGTGCATTCTACGAAGGACTGCAGTTATATTTAGTTTTAGCGCGGTCGTGCACTCTCTCGTTGCATTTTCGGTCTTTTTGGAAATGTGTGTTGGCTACGGCGCCCGTTGTAGGAAATATATATAAATATATGTCCGAGTACAGTACCTAGACGCATAATTTAAGCGGTTGAACTAATTTTTTTCTCCCCGCGAACATGTCGAGATGAATCAGATGTTCAGTATTCACAAGAGTATGTGGCACGTCCATTTATATGTCGCCTAGATTAGAGATATTTGTTCCTATAGATTTATATTGTTTGTAATCCGCGAACGTTAATTATTGTGCCTGGTCGGTTAAATATATATATATATATATATATATTAATTTCAAATATAGCAGTCAGTTGGGAGCTATGTATAAACTGCAGCTTATGGAAACACTGGATTATGCTTTAGAAGCACATTGTCCTATATCGGAGAAAGTTTCTCGTGATTTCAAAACGAAACATGATCATAAATTCCAAGGAGACACGACGTTCCGGCATATACGCAAGCGAGCCGGCAGACGGACAGACAGGTGCACAAAGAAAAAGTAAATTCTATGACGTTAGCGTCCCCATTTTCAGAATTTCGATATAATTGATAAAATTCTGGCTCTTACCCAAAAAGTTCTAGAGTTCCCGATAGTTCCGATTTTCGAAGTAATTTTTGCAGTTAAACCCTTAACAAATGAGACAATTTTACTGATTTTTAAATTTTAATTAGAAACTTTTTTCAAACTTTCATGAACTGAGAATTTTAATTTATAATTCACTTTATTCTCATTTTCTAACTTGAGTTCTATTGATGCCGTAATGCGGATTTATAAGAAAAGCTCATTTCCCGATAGCGTTGCATTATTCGGTCGTCATAGTGAACGGAAGATAACTTCCTGTCAATCAATTCCATCCTACGCGTCCTGTCTTCATACAAGTGTTATGCAGGTACATATGTATCCGCCCTAGGTAGCTTTATTCGCATCAGATCCACACGAGTACGTGTACTCCCCTATATTGTTCTCTGTCCAGCTATTTTCATCCTTTATCATCTCTTTGTTTTGTGAAACTCAATTTCAATCGGCTTCCCTGAGCCGATCTAAAAATTATCTCGAATTTTGACTCGCGTCGTAATTTCATTACGCTCGGCTGCATGACGCACCGACTATATTTAAGGCACTCTAAAATATACAAACAGTGGGCAGTACACAAACTGTCAAATTCTCTTCTATATCGGTTACTATCCCTCTATCTCAGAATCTTCTTCCCTCCCTCAATTTCCGGGTTCGCGGTAGTTTAACATCGTTATAATGTTGCCTGCGTCTGTTTAATTTGCTCGCCGTTTTACGAACTGCGTTATTGTTTCAGTCCGCTACCGTCGTCTATTCTTACAGAACGGAAATGTAGGGTCTATGGGGTTCTTAAAACGGCCCTGCTCGCTGGGAGAACAGCCTTCATATACCCTATCCGTTTATGTGCCAAGTAAGTTCCTTTGTACGCTATATATGTGTGGTGTGTGTGTGTGTGTGTGTGTGTGTGTGTGTGTGTGTGTGTCGTGTGGCACTTATACACAAGGTCTAAAATCAAGCTCGACATATTGCAGTGGAAGATACTACGGTCTTGATAGTTCCTATCGTAAATATTTCACCTTTTTTGATGGCAAACAGCATCTGTTTTTTTGTCTGATAAATATATCATATATTTAAAAATTTTATCGCTAACGCTCTTCTCGATATGTTTCTTCCATAATAATATGAAGAACGAAAGCATAAATCACTATATTTTTCTCTGTTTCGAGCTGTTCCACTTAATGCTACACATAGCAATGGTAATTTCTATCGGTAATCCAATAGCGCTGTAAAGCTTTATCAGTTTGGACAACGCTATTCGAGCCTTGGATTAAGACACTGGATGAATCACTGGTTACGTGGCGATGAGTTTATCTGTTGCTACCAGCCCAGAATCAGTTTCGTTCGTTCTACGCGGATAATAGGAAAATATTCCGTGAATAAAATAAACGGACCAAAGCCGTCTCAATGCACACTTTATTTCTTTCTCCTTTCGCTCTTCAAGATATAATTGCGTCTCCAGTTCGGTATAATTAAATATAATAAATTGACAAATATAATTAGATATTTTAAATTAATTGTAACTTGAAAAAGACTATTGCCAAGGTCGTCCAAGATGGAGGAAAAAGCAAAATAAACCATCACATATCGCATTTGTATCTAACCTTCGGGTAAAGGATGCAAAGTCACGGCCGTCGACAGTCGACCGCTTCCCATGGAGACGAGATGCGGTGTTTCCGTTTGCACGCGTAACGCCCGACCCGCCTCGTGCACCTCGAGACCGGCGGCCGCTATGCTCGCCATGCCTGCAAAACAAAAGCGTATTCGTAATAAATGCGCGATAAATTAACAGGTGAGGCAGAGAGAGAGAGAGAGAGAGAGAGAGAGAGAGACCGGCGGATGGGAAACGTAACTATCCAATTTCATCAATTATCACGCGAACGATCCCATATCGTTTTTCGCTGTAGCCATACAATCACTTGATTCTGGTAGTTGAGTTAACGATTCACCATGTAACGCCATAACATAATGTAAGGAAAAAAGAAACAATATTTTTAATAAGCTTTATATATCAAGAATCCTCGCGAAATTACAAAAAAGCTTTACAGTAGTTTTGCAGGGATGGTTGATGAGTAGCTGTGAGAATTTGCATATGCACCATGGGGGGGGACACCATTAAAATTATGCTACTCGATGCTGGATATATACCACCTAGCGGGATAGTTTACCGAGCCTTATTATTAGCTACAACGAACGACTTCGTCGAAGATTATGGCTATCGTTCCACAAGAGATCGATCCAGATGAATTCTACGAGCGGAGCTTCATATTGGCGGATAAGAATGGGGAGGGCTGCCCAAAAAGAAAAAGCAGGGACGAAAAACCGGTCTTTCCGAGACGGGAAAGGATTTTTCTATCTTCTTTTTTTTTCTTGCTCCTTGCCCCATCATAAACTTAGTCTACGTCAGGGGTTCTTAACCTTTTTGCGACCTACTGCATCTTCTGCAGAGATTTCTCGTAATATCGCGGCTGTATTAAGGTATTTTTGGTTATCATGATTTATTCTACTTTTTTTATCTATATTTTTGATAGATCTATATTTCTTATACTTGAATCTATTGTTATGGATTATATAGTCTGATGTGAAAGAAATTTAGAAAGTCAAGCTAAAAACTTATCGTTGCAAATGCTGTACTTGCATGCAGTTTATAGGGTTGTTCATCTCATGTGAATGATCTTAACGAGTTGAAACAACTTTAATTAAGCGCATTACGTTAGGCCGTCCTGTTGAACTTTGCTAACGCGTCTGACCACGAGGAAGTAACATATCCCATTTGCAATTTCTATAAGTCGAGTCGCTTATGCAGCGAAAATGCATAAAAAGAAATTTAAAAAAAACAGAAACAGAATAGTGCAACACGATCATAGAATCACTTACTCCCGCAAATTTGTATCATAATAAAAACTGTTGAAAGTAATGCGGGATTTTGTAAGTTTTATACTTCTGCATCGCTCATTGAATTGATATTAATTAAAAAATTCAGAAATATAAATTAAAAAAAATAAATTTATAAATTTACGAAATTCAGAAATATATAAATTTGGTGGAGAATGCATTCTTTCTCGATTCCACTTTATCCGTTGTCCGTGAAGCATTCCGTGAAGACCGATATTTTCATACATGAAATTTTAGTAGTTTACGATCCTGCGATCGAACGACTAAACGACCGGTTCATGGCGCTATACGGTTATCATGTACTGCACCCACAATCTGCTTAAATTACACCTCCTCAGATTTCATCGGCGAGTAATTTAAAGCCAACGATTAAGACGTCGGGTTTCGTTGAATTTCTGAGTCTGGGGCTGAGATCTTTATGAGGAAGCAGAAGTCTTATCATTATCTCTCGGCTCTGCGTGTGTACCGAATATCGCGACATCGTCACTTCTCTCGCGAATGCTAACCGAGACTGCTGATAGGTCAACATTGGAAATCTGGTAGATCGTCAGCTTATTGCGCAGTTCATCGTATGAGCTCAGAACTAATATAAAAGAGTGCTCTTGGAAATCGTGGTTGGATCGATATTCGCTGTCTCTCGTGTTCGGAATACCAGACTGGAGCATTTGATAAGATACCCGACAATAAGTAATGCGCACACGCGCGATGTAAGCGCGTCAACTCGATGAGGTTTAACTCGCCATAATTCGAAAGCTCTGGCGATCGCGAAAGAAATTGCACAACTCTAGAAGAGAAAGCTCTATTTTAGTTTTAGCTACAAAAATTGATGTAAATTTGTCATAAATTTTTCAATTGACAATTAAAGTCAAGGTACCGAAAGCGCAGGTGTGTCGTCCTTGCAAGTCCGCTCTCGCGTGACTCCGTTCCAACAGTAGGCACCTGCCCATATGCAGGTGAGATAAACGATTTGTAAAAATGTACAAATGTGAAAAATTGAAAATACAAAATGTAAATATAATCCAGATATCTAAATTATATTCATCGAAGAAAAATATTAAAAACGATTATGACGATGAAGAAGGAAGGAGAGAATTATTAAAAGATCCGTGCACCGTTAAATATCAAGAATTGTGAATAATTTTCGAAGATAAACCTGGCAAATTGAAAATAAATGAAAGCGAATTCTTCTTGAGTTTGCAGCTATATACGGTCACCAGCTTCTGACAACATATTATCGTCTGCAAATACAGTTGGTACCAACTTGGCCTTGGATACCTCACTTCTCCCGTTTTTGATGGTAATCTTTCCCCGACGCGTCAGTCTCCCTCGCCTGGATCGAAAATATTTTTTCATACCACACAGCACACAGCAGCCGTAAATACATAATATGAAAGATCTTGTCTAAAAGCAGAAAGATACGAAGGGAGCGAGAGACGGCAGGCAAATGTGGCGAACGCAAATGTTTGCCTGCACGCAAGACGATATCACACAATGATAGCGTTTTGATAAAAACACGTAGTCACGCCTCTCTCGTGCAAATTACACCTTAACGCCTAGGTATCTTAATTTGAGATTAGATTAGTTAATTATAGCTCTTGCAAAAAAAAAAAAAACGATACGAGAATTTTCCGTACTTACGACGAATGCGACAAGAGATGTAAGTTAGATGATGTAATTAATCGGGGCCGATATCACTCTCACATATACTTTTTTGGTAGAGCTTGGCTCAATAGGTCAACGGTTTGTTCTCTATTAGCGGCAGTTAACACGATAGTATAAACGTTTGCCGATGACGTCAGTTGCGCCACACGCGGAATGATTTACAAAGATGCCCCGCCATCCGCGACGCCTACGGAGATATGAGCTTTATCTTTATCATTTTGTAAGACGTACAGAGTGGACCAACTTGATACTTGCTTGAAATACTTACATTTCTGACACTATAAAAAAAAATCAAGAAGGTATTGACAATGCAGTATAAAATTCAGACAAGTCGAAAATAGGCATGTTTTTTTTAACTAAACTTCAGTTTTTACTCTTTATCTTTCCACGTTACAGAAAAAAAAACCAGAAAAGATGAATGGTACAAGAAATTTAGCTAAAAAGAATAGATCTAGTGATTGGTTAGATAATGATTGCTATTATAAAATCTACTTTCGATAAATGAAGTCAGCGTTTCTCAATGATTTGTTATTTATTACACAGAGAAAAAAATTAGGATTGCTATAATAAAATAATAATGTTACTTTTCGCTTATCCATACAGAAAAGTTATGGGAACCATAGTATTCTATGTAGTTGTCCCAATCATAGGAAAGATATGTTACAATCATAATGATTATTCTAGTTTCAGTTCCTAACTATACTAATTTAAAAACGTAATCTAAAAATATTTTATTTTGATTGTTATTTTTGATAATAAGGAAGAAATTCTTAAATTTTATGCTTTGAAAATTAAGCTGCTTTGCATCTGTAATTATTCACAATTGTATCAATAATAATATACGTCAAAAGCATCATCAATGTAACATATTTTATTTTATAAAAATTCTTGGTGATGTTGGCGAATTGGTGATGACATTGTCTATTCTACATATATAGTGCAATGAAACTAAATTCTTAGTACTGCGCTGTGCAAACTCAGTTTAGATCTCTCAATTGTACTATTTGTTCTGTAGACTACATTAGAAAGAGAGCGATAGTTCTTAAATTGAAGCTAGCAGCTATATAAGGATATTTTAACGAAATGTTACTTTATGGTAAAAACCACGGTTGTCAGAACTGTATAAATGAGCATATCTTAGCATATCTACTCGATATAATCTAAGTCCACATACATTCCCTTTTCAATCATAGAAAACGTTGCGATCAATCATGGCATCAATTTTTTCCGTGTAGAAAGTGACTTTTAATCGCAAAAGGCTTGATCGACGAACGATCGATAAATCCGTTATGCAATCCTGAATCCTGAAGGGAACGGTTATAAAGAGGTAGACGGCCGAGTAGAGGAGCCTCCCTTTCTTTGAGCTTTGAGCTTCGACGGATGCTGGTTTATTTACAGAAACAGTTTTAGCAGGAAGGAGCACGTTCGTGTCAGGTACCGAGCGTAAGCGCTCCGCGTCCGGTCCTATCCGCTCCGTTCCGTTCTGCCGCATATAGAACATCCGTTGCGGCGACTTGTATATGCGCAAGCTGCACGAGGCGCTCTCCCTCTCTCTCTCTCTCATGCGATTTTGTCACGGTATGAAAGATTCAATTTCATGAATAATAACTCGCTACGTTAGCCCGTTCAGGGCGGCTCCGAGAGAGAATTACGCTTGAAAGAGAACGGGACCAAAAATATCGTGAACCATCGTGTGACGGGTGGGTGACCGCGGCTCTCTCTCTCTCTCTCTCTCTCTCGAAAGACACCAGGCTTCGCTGTAAATGGCGTTCGCCCGATAAGGATCGGACTGCGGAGTTTGTCATTGACGAAGACAGCCTGCCCCGTTAGCTTGTCACCCGCCATATCGATACGGACGCATATGATAATTGTCGGAATTGTTTGAGACAATTGAGACCAAGTGATGTAGAATACGATTGCGTCTGCGATGATTAACGATTTAAAGGAAAGCTATAGAGAGGAAACTAACTCGTGCAACTAACTCGGAGAAATGTTGCAACCCGATACGTCCAAAGGAAGAGATGCGTAATATCGCACATATGCGTAATATCGCGTGACAATCGTTCGTGCGAATGTTTCACGAATCACCAGTTTCGCTCGTCTGCCGGCGACATCTGCCTGGCAACCGCATCTTCCTCTGCCTCTTCATCTTCATTTTTTTACCGCTCCTCTCGTACGCAAACCCTTTGGAAACAGCTTCCCGTCGAGCTACATTAACACCGATGTACTGCTTATAGACATACGAGATGTTTATCGAAAGCGATAGGATAGCGGAGTAGACGTGCGACTCGAAATAATTGTTTGTGCGCGATTTTGATGGATAGCTTAACCGACGTTTGCTGACATAACAAGCACGTGTTATTGTTCATTCTTCCATTGTATCCAAGCTGTTTTTCACGTAGGCATTCTATACAAATATATATATATTTCTTTAATTAATCCCTGTTGAAAGTTCTTTCGAATTATTTTCTTCGTTTCTAATTGTCTTCCCTTTTTCTAAAAAAAAAAAAAAAAATCTACGCAAGTACAAAGTAGGCGCGTAGGCTCGTTTTTTCACTTTTTCCACCCAAACAAAATTCCCACACGTTTCCCCGAACGAGATTATGTGGGCAGACGTAGAAGTCTCGCTTGCGTTGCACGCGCTTTATAATCGACTTCGATTAACGCCGCGCCTCTCGGAAATTTAAATGATGCGTACATTAGATCGGTTGGAATATTAAAATAAAATCAGGGAAAAATACACGCCGCCTCGACACGGTTCTGGAAGTAGCATTTTACGCTGTTCAGCGATTAAAGCGAAAGTAGTATAGAAACATAAGTCGTAACAGGTATAATGCATTAAATCATATATTCAGGAGGTCTTTATTCTCAAGGTCGATCTACCGGCGTTACGAATCTTTTGAAACAGCAAAACATGTTTAACGAAGTGTAACTGGTTTTCCCAGCCGGTATTTGTAACGCTCGCTGCATCGATTACATTATCGATCTGTTACTGTTTGCGTTTCTCAGTCGCGCATCCTTATTCAGATTCACGTCGAAAAATTTCGATAAGAAATTTCTTCTTTCGCGTGACGAAAACGAGACGTTTGCATAGCTGCGAGTCGGAATGAGAAACGGCAACGAAGAAATCGGCATGACGTAATGGGCCCGTATAAAGGCAATAGAGATAAATGACGTTAAATTGTTGGGTGGCTCTCGTTTTTAGCGGGTTCTACTGGCAGCATTAGAGAATGAGACAAACTCCAAAACCGAGATCAAGAACATACAACTTGCGTATTTTCACAGCGTCCGACGACGGTGATTTTAGAGCTAGAAACATAAGCAATTGCTCGCGTAAATTTCTATCGCCCTATTTTATGTGTAGTAAAATGAAGTAGCTGAACATCTTTTTTTGTACATATGTAAAATAATCTATTATAATTTTGCGGAATAAATGGTTTTTCTCCCAAGTTTCAACCAAAGCGTCCCTTATAGAGAAATCTAGTAAAAAGGGAGATTCGCGAAGCAACCATGCGTTTCGCGAGGCATTGTTAGAACGGCAGCTCGGCGTAAGGGACGTACGCACCGTAGGTCATAGGCAGCTGCTTCACAACGGACAATTCATGGGGTGCAACAATGGGCAAGAACGGTTCGTCAAATCGATCCAGGTTCGCGCTCAAAACCATCCATATGTAGAAAGCGAGTCCTTACGGCTAGCGAGATGAAATTCAAATTCCGTTAAATTTTTCTCTCGGAGAGAGATGAATATTTCATGATTTTTGCTCCTGATCAGGTGATTTATTTTCAAATCTTTAAGCCCCGCTCTCCTTTCAAATCTTAATCCCATTTAGTTTATCAACATCTCAATATCGGATGAACTCCTCACCGACTTTCTATCTGATCTACCTATTTCCTTTATAAATTGTTTGACAAATGTCTGCGGGATTAACTCAACGTAATTGAGATTCCCGATGAATACAGGATTATTCGCCTAGTGTTCTCCATATCCCTTGTATCCTGCATATCGGCAAGGTCACGACCTCCACCGAGAATCGTGACTGGATTGTATACAGCTCTTCAGGTCGTTGCCATCATCACGCCGTCACGCTGCATTTGCCGTCCCACCAGTCCCGCTTATTTTTTTACTTTTTTGTTTATTTCGCGATTTTGACGTGATCCCAAAAAACAATGTAAAAGTAATATAATTATTTATCTTTATAAGTGTAAAATTATAAAATAATAATAAATTGATCGATCATTCTCGATCGCTGAGGAGAAATCAATTTTACATCCATTTCGCAATGGTAAAAGAATTCCCATGTTAAAGGAGTGAAGTATCGGAAAAGTGATCTCTATAGATAAAAATCCGAACTTAAGTTCTGTACGCTTCAATGTGCATTCCGAGCACAGGACGTAAGGCGGTATTCTATTTCACGCTATGTCCGGCTCAGCGTGTCAGTGTCGACCAGAATGCAAGCGCTCGCGAACGTAATGCGAATATCTTCTGTAGACTTGTCACTTTAATTTTATAGATATTTAAAGAAGGAAAAAGTGACGCGTGAATTAAAGGGAATTGGCAAAAATTTATTTCCGCCAAATTGAATTCTTACATTTTTAAAACCAAATCTCTTTCCGAATAATGAAAGTTAGATTTAATGATAGCGCTGACCAGCCTGCGTCCTTGGCCTATCCAACAATCAGAAATTTTTTATTCAAGACGTGATGTCATGCGCATACGGGAAACGGAGCGCACATTGCAATGAGTTGACGGCGCGTAAGAAACTTTCAGTTTCCGTATCGCACAGCGTATTCGACATAAATACGGGGATTGTAAACTTATGGTCTTTAGACATTCTTTGACGTACAGTAATCTTCAAGTTGCAATTCAGTTAATTTAAAAATTCACACCGCAAAGAATAGACATTTATTACCTTTCTACTCAGAATGTTTAATCCGTTAAAATTTACACGCATACAATTTTGTAATATAAAATATGAAAATATGTAATATAAAATGACTCTATACTAAAATTTTAAGTTTAAAAATTATTTTGTTTATTTTCTCATATTTTAATATACACTATAAAAACCGGCACTGTTTTTCTTTTTTTGAAGTCTAGTATAATGGTATCTACATAATGGTATTCCCCATACATACACGTTTAGGGTTCTTTTCTTTCGCTTTGATTTGACGGATTCCTACGATTCCTCGCTCGTATGGGCCCACGCCATGGAAAAGAATTCATCGAGACTCACCGACGCGACCTAGAGGGGTCCAGCCTCGGATTCCAATCTCGCTAAATCAGCAAAGGCCCCTCCAGAGGTGGCACTCCGATTTTTTTAACGCGTCCACCAGGCACTCGTGAATGATGCGAGGGACCGGCGCTCGCGAACACTCATGTTTTCTCCGCGCAAATAGGGTACACTCGCGAGAGTAATGTAACCGTACTGCTCGATTCGTCCCCCTTTTTGCCTCACAAAAAGGAGCTTTTTCTCTTCTTTATTATTATTTTTTTTTTTTTTTTTTTTTTTTCGAGAAACCGATGTCGATTCGTCAGGCGCAGCGCGTCGCGTCGCGTCGCGTCACGTGCCGACTTCTACTGTCGTGGCAACGAGTGCTCCGCCACTGTGTTCCATGGCAACATCACTGTATGAAGGCGGGCTCGTCTGGCGATTGGTGTAAACGATCCTGGAAGGGAGAACGGAGGGGACTTTGTTCGGATGATAGCAAGCGTCGCTTGGTTTGAAGCTCGGCGGGATAACACGTACAATTTGAGATCGTAACTCCGATGAATTGAACGCGATAAAATTAAACGCGAACAAATAAATACATTTTATTTTCAACAAGTATGAGACATAGACTTAGCGAGTTCAACCCCATTTGCTAAAATTGCAGTCCATCATCGTTTCTGATGTGAGGGGTCGCAGAGATGGTGGTAAATAAGAAAAATTCATTGACGGTGTATTCCACACTGGGTAATTATGAATTGGAAGATCCTCGGTATCGCTCGTGTCGATCACATTCTCGAAATATTCCTTGATAATATCTTCTGAATTTGGCCAACCGTCCTTAGGTTGGACTATTGGCAATTTGGAGTTTTTCATTGCAGCTAGAAAAAAAAATTTATCTACTGAAGGTTAATGCTTTTTAATGCAATAATGATTGAACGGTCGATAGAATGATTACCGAGCTGTTGAAGTTCCCATATCATTGGTGGTGTATAATGTGAAAATCGACAACCAAGACCAAAAGCGCAATCTCCAACGGTCATGTAACGTTTACACGGAGTTTTGTCATATTCTTCTTTCAATATCGTTTCCGGATCTAAAAAATAATAGTAAATCAATTTTGTATGTAGCCCGTTCTCTCTCTCTCTCTCTCTCTCTCTCTCTCTCCTCTCTCCAATTATAAGCAAGAGAAAGAGGTTATGTATAGAATTATTTAAATAAACAAACAAATAAGAAAAAACAATTATTAAAAATTTACCTTTAAACATGTTGTAGTGACTCACTCTATTTGTCACATGTTGCATACTGAACAAATGTTTCTTACGAGCATCAACATCATCTTTAAATGATCTGTCACAATAGTCACAATAATATATCTTGCCCATGACGTGATGTAGCTTGGATATAGAGAATATAAATCGATGGATATAGAGAATATATGCCGATTTACATTGTATTGTATAATAAATAAATGTACTCAAGAAAAGTATATATTAAGCGTTTATTGGACTATCTTGAATGAAAAACGTGCAAATAGAGTGATCAAACATGATATAACTATGAAACGACATCTGGCGATAAGAATGTTAACTAACTATACAACTTATATTTTCGACATCGGATAAAACTGCAATTTTTTTTCGATATATGCAATATTAAAAACCTGTTATTTAATTATTATATTATTGCATGAAAATTTTGCTTTAAAATGAATTTATATTATATATCTTTAGCAATGTTCTTTTTAAAAATAATAATACTCATTGCTTTTTATAAAGTGATACATTATTCGTTGAGCTTTCGAAATAAGTTTTAAAATTTATATCGAAATTTGATGTTACAATTAAATTATGTATCGCAATATTGAATTATTAAAGTTGCAGCAATTACGTTTTTGTATGAGGAGAAAGATGAATTATTACTTCATTATTTGACAATGTCATAATGGAATCTTTGATAAATTTGATTTGACTATATTTGTTATTACGTCATCGCGTCCAGATTAAATTCAATTGATTAAGTTTGCGGATGGCGTCCTGAAATTTAGATTTTAATACATTTAGGAGGTGTGTATTTTAAACAAATTACGGATTACATGTAATGTACCGCCCGCTTCATCGCGGTAGGTCGTTTTTTATTATATTTCTTACAATATATTTTACCACAACTTGTTCTTGTGCATGGCTAAACTATTCATACGTGGTAAAGTAGCGTATCGACAAGAATGCCTATTATCCGTCGCAACGTTGCTCTCTATACATTAAAATTCGATACAATAAATAAATTCTTCACTCGCAGTGTCCACGCCGACAACACGTAAACTGGACAACGTTACTCGATCATAGATCATTTTCGACGATACCGAAGCTTCTCTTTAATTTTCTACAAGCGACAATTGTCAATAACCTATGAGTAATGTGTGAGCCAAGACAATATTCGTTTCGTAAAATTCGAAAATTAGGTAGTATCGGTAGTAAATAATAATCTGTGGATATATAACTACGGGAATGGAAATATTGGAAATATCCACGGGAACCCTCTGCGGGAAATCGGGGGGGGGGAGGGGGGGAGGGAATTTGCGATTGCAAAATCCCAAATTCGATCTTAGAAGCTAAAAGTTAGCGATATCGGGAATCGGGAATTATAAATAAAATATCGGAAATATTGGAAATTCAGACATGCTGTAAAGATGATTATCCCTTTTATATCTGCTTGCTTCTGAACAATAGCTGCACGTACCATTGCAATCAATATATATCCATCGCGTAGAGATATCGCGTAGAATAGTACATATTATATTTGAGAAAGTTTCAATATTACCGCGATACGTTTAATACTCGTACAACGTTTATTACTTGCATAATATGATACTTGCTAAATTTGCGAAATTTTGACACAATAAATACGTGTAATTATTGCTCATAGTCAGCGTTAGAAACGTGTAATACAGGCGTATGTCGCGTAATATTTATTTAATACATAATTCGCCAGCAAAATCGGTATAAATATCGGTATTAAATTACAAATATAGAAGGTAGAAATAATTATTCGCTTTGTAGAAAAACACGTGGACGAATGTGAAAATAATAAAAGTTCGCAGTACCCTGCCTTGTGGACGAATAAAGCTAGCATTGAAGAATAAACAATCGTTTGTAGTAGTTTAGCTGCTGATTCGCTGCTTCATACTATGCATCTTGAATCGCATGCTGATCGATCGTTACTATAATCACATACAAGAAGTGATCGATAGCAGCGCAAATGAGTTTCTTTTAGGCCTGATAAAATAAATTCCCATTTCAAGGGTACATCGATACACTAATTTACATGAAAAATGGACTAGATCGCAACAAAGTTGGAGGTAGCTGTCGATATTCAGAAAAAATTCCGCTATATATTACATTAAATAAAGAAAACATAAAAATTATACACATACAACCTCGATTTTAACTTTGGTACAAGAGGGTTTTGAGCAAATAAGCTCAAAATTATCATTATTAAAAAGACTACACTCGTTATTTTAACGAGGCTTTTGTAGTCCTTTTTAAGCAACTATAAATTTTGTATATTACGCACGCTTTTAATCGATGCAGTAGAACTTCAATTAACGTTTGTTTTATAATTATTTTGTTATTGACAATAGGCCGATGAATCGTACGTATATATTTTCAAGCACATTATCTTTGATGCTTTGAAGATAGCAATATGTGAATGCATCTGAAAGAATCACTTGCGTAAGGTGAATAATATCGAAAAGATTTCAAGAAGGAATTTCATAGATTCATATGTTTATAATAAATCTGTAAATTTTACTTTGCAATTTAAATGCATGTAAATTGCAATTTAATTGCAATTTAAATATGTCATATTTTGCGTCAAATAGAAGTTCTACTGCATTAATAACGTAAAATACGATAATAAAATACAATATTTTTCGTCAAAAATTTGTAAAATTATGTTTGTGTTTAAGAGTTTGGAATTTTTTTCTTTCAATTGTTTTTATATGTAATCAGCATTATGAGGACATTTCTAAATTTACAATCTTTCTAAATATAATGAATTGAAGAATGTGACGATCAAAACTAACCACCTCTTTATTTTATCCTTAGATATCAATATGCTTTTTCCAAACTCTCAAAAGAGAAGCAATCATACACATTTTTACACTTTCCTTACATGAAACAAAAAAATGAAACAAATATACATTTAATATCTTAGATAGAGAAAGAGAACAAAGAGAAAAAGATATCAAAGAAGAAAATGTAAAATGGAAAATGTAAAAAGTGCAGTCAAGAAATATACTTTTAGTTATCACATTCCGTTTCAATGATATTAAAAAAAAATTAACGACAAATAAATAAAATCTGTTTTAAATGTTTAAAAACGTGCTTCAAATATATGTGTGTCATAATAAAGAGTATTCGAAAAACAGACTTTCATTGTTAACTTTAGAATTGGAAACGTTACAACCATACCGTTTATTTTACATAGATACAGGAACTTATAAAAGTTAACATGCATATTGATATTGGTACATCTTAATGTATGCTCCATTTATCATGCGCAGGACGTCAAAGTTATACTCTATCTGTTCCGCTTAACATACCAGATACGAGGACTTTGCATATTTGTCATACTGTTCTTCTTGTGAATCACAATTTATGTTGAGTATTATGTCGAGTAATTATATAGGAAACTGTATATAGGAAACTGTCCGTTCTCTTTTATTTCTCTTTATCTTCGTCTTATCTTTTTCTTATTATAACGTTTTATATAGGGTGTATTTTATCAATTGTCTTGAAAAGCCCCTTGAAAACAATGTCTTGAAAACTCTGCCTGTATGTCTCTCGATGCCCACGTATGGCAGTAATAACTCATAAAAAATGTAAGTACAAGTCGATAGTATGAGAATAGTTTAATGTTACAGCGAATTATGTGGAATATACTCAAAATCGATTATAAGAATCGACTCAAGGAACAAACTTTTTTATTTGCCATATAGCTTTTCTTTACACAGTATAACTTTGTTCCAGAAAACTTTTTTTTTTTAATATATTCATAAACGATAGGAGGATATTTAGGTATTCCCATTTATATGCCTCAGCCTGTAAATACTTCCGTTTGAAAGATTCTCAGTTTAGCCAAAGTAGAAAGCGCTTAAATCTCACTGGTCCCGGGCGAAGGCTGGATTAATTGTTAACGTAAAATAAACGGTATCGTTGTTTACAACTAGCGGTCCGAGGTGAACTGATAATCAAATCTCGTTCGGCTGTCCGTTGTTCGGCTTTTCTCTTGGAATGCCTCGTATATTATTAACGCGCATATCTTACTAATTCACGGATGCTACATTATAAGGTACAAGAAATAGGGGATGGCGTTCGAAACCTGTTGAGAATGGCACTGACTGTAATAAGTAATAATATTCTATCTCCCGGCGTCATCCCTGCGTTTTGAGTAAGCGTCTTATTTTTTAGAGTCGTCGGCAGTAGAATGGATGTTGACTTCCTGACGGACCTTGTGACCGCGGAAGCTCGCTTGGATCTTAGTCGCTGCCTTATGCAGGTCTGGATCAGCCAGATCGATCCCCTCTAATTCGTGTACGGCATCCTGCATCTGCGGCAAAGTTTAAGGAAAAAAAAAAAAACGTAATACACAGACACCTGTAATCGTTTTCATTAATTTCAGGTACCCTAAGTATCTCCTTTCGGATCCTCGGATTTTAGCTTCCGAAATTTATTCATTAACGGGACGCCTTTCGCGTTTATCGAGGTAACTCCCTTCTTATCTTACATGAGGCTTAAACTGCACGGAATCCCGCCGTGCGTCAACTAGTACGTAATTAATCGCTACGACACGAAAGTAACTTGACTTAATTGTAAGCCATATCGGTCTATTGGTCTCGGGACGAGCTTTAGTAGCGCTTCGATACCCAGATGATCATCTTCAGCTTGGAAGGCAGCTGTCGATTATTCGCCGAGTATTCGTGGATCAACGTAATGTCAAAGGATCTAACAATAACCTTCTCTCATGAACGGCACAGAAATGATCGATCATGGCGACCTTGTGTATCAAAACCTGTCATTACCGCTTCATCGATCGAATCAATATCGGCGTGTCAGATCAAGAAAAAAATTACTTTGATTACAACAGACTCTCTTAGCTATTTATTGTTTCAATATAACGCCCAATAAGCATTATGCGATTATCATAGTGATTTGATATAGAAATATAACTTAATATAGCACATTGTAAAACGTCTGCTGAGACATTTATTTGTATTACTCTTTAAATCACTTCAATTCATTGGAAGATATAAAATAATTTCATTAGTCAATAAAGTAATCTATTAATAAAACACTTTTTCTTGTAAAACTTGTAACTGTTATAAGAAAAGGGAAAAAGTTCTTGTGTGAAAAAGCGAGCTCCAATAGATACATTAAAAAAAAGATCTGATTACATAAATTAGAAATCTGATAGAATCAAACATTACGTTCAGAAATGAACGAATCAAAAATCATAGATACTAGATAGACTTCTTTCTGTATTGAACATATCAGAATTCTGCTTTCTAATTTTAGAAGATAAATGAATCCATTTATTATTAAACGAGATTAAACGAGAATTTCGATCATTTCTAATTACTGTAACAAGAGTTGTTGATAATGATGTAATTTTATCTGGTTAGATCAACAGGTTTACAGTGAAAAATGAGCTCTGCTGATTAATTATTGAAATTTTATTTCGTTGTTATAATTAAATAGAAATAATAACATTAATAATATTAATTGCAAGCATTTAAGTATTTTAGTATTTCGTGTCTATATCCACAAAAACTTCTTTTTTTTAATGTACCCAAAACTGTTTTTATTATATTCTTTATTAATGGAAACGATGTGGAATATTTAATAAATCAATCAAAAAAAAATTAAATAAAAAATTAAAGAAAATAGAGGAAAAGTGATCCGCGCGAAGCGCGTGCTTGGTTTTAATAAACTAGGTATATATTACCATATAATAGCTTAATAACATGCCGTGCGATAATTATAGAGCAACAACTGCTGAAATTCAAATAAACTGTTATTTGCTTCTAACCATTTCTAATATTTAGCAAAACTTCAAAGAAAGGATCAAGTTTTCTCATTGATCATAATATTATACACATTATCGGATTTTCGATTTACATTTTATTGCCACGATTACTCGTTGTATAATATCGGGAAACAACAACGTGATATAAGTATAATATTAAATTGCTAGTGTGCGCTACAATGATTTTCATATATTGCGTTTACCAGATTACTCTTTGTAAATTTGGTTCATGGGTCTAATGAATACTACCAAATAATAATAATAATATTATCAAAAGTTTTATAAATGCAATCAAAAAAATGTTAATTAAATTTTGAAAATTAAGCATATCACATGTTCTACAATGCAATTACAAAAATTCCAATTGCGACAATAAGAAAGTTTATTCTACTTTATCAGAATATACTTTATCTATATATAATATGTCTTGTTAGTACAATTAAAATATTTTTCTCAATGTGGAATTTTTACTTTAGGGCAAAGGCATTTTATTCTTTATCTTAATTAGTGACATTTATCCCATCTTATCTTCAATCATTCTTGACAGCAATAGATTGATAAATTTTTATACACCTTTTTAAAGGTATTATTTCTTGTTAAGCAAAAGAGATTAATTAATTTAAATGGCAGAAGGTTTAAATCAATATCAAATGAACACACACACACACACACACACACACACACACACACACACACATATATATATTCATCATTATTCAATGCCAAAAACTCAAAAGATTATATATATATATAATCTTTTGAGTCATTGTATAATGTATAGATACAATTCTTTAAATCAAACAAATTTCTTTTTAAATTGAACAAAATAACTCAATTAAACAGAGAAATTCATTGCCTATCGATAGTAAAAAATAACAAATAATAGAGTATAACGCTTTCTTAATAATCAGATATAATACCAGGTCACGTAAAGTGTTCTGCGAAGAGTCAATACTCGTATTTAAAATTTCTACAGAAGGCTGAAGGCAGATGCTAGATAAAGCAGCTTTTATCTAACCCTCTTTGATCAATAGAGATAGCAAGTCTATATCTAATGAGATTGACTGTTAACTTACCTTTTCCTCTATCTTGGCAGTCGCACTCTCGACCATGTTGATCGCCGATTTGGCGGCAGCGGTGGCTTGTTCCTTTCTCGACATGTGGCCCCGGAAAGTCGCTTGTATCTTCTTCGCCGCGTCACAGAGCTCTGTAGAATAGAAGCTGTTTCAAAAAACCGATTTTCCCCGAGCTCCGAATTTATGTCAGGGCATGTAATGTCGCTCACCCTGGTCGTCGGTAGGGAATTCCTCTTCCAGTTGCTCTTTCGTGGATTGTTCCGTAGATTCTTCGTCAGTTTTTGGCTTCGACGCTGTTTCCGATACTCTTAGACTTTTCCTAGCGTGATGCCCACGAAAAGCTGCTTGTATTTTCGTGGCTGCTGCCTCTTTCTGTTTTTCCTCCTCCGTGTCGTTTTCTTTCTCCTTGTCCGAGGACTCCGCGTTCGTTGCACTATCTTCGGCCGCTTTTGAGATATCTTTGAACAAAAGTAATTGAAAATAATGTCGTTTAATTTTATTGCAAAATATATACATTGATGTTACACCAGAAATTGTTTTGATAAAAGATATAAATATCGAAGGTAAATAATAAGAGATAACACTAAATATGTAAATCACTCGATACTAAATGTAAATTTATAATTGTCTCTTAATGAGCTTTTCTTAAGGAAAAAGCGGTTCTAAATTGTTCAGAATATCCGTCAGAGATTGGAGAAAGGGCGCGGCTTCTGATACATCCCGTATATTAGAAATGGCTACCATGTTAGCCACAGTTCACCTACATTTATTCCGAACATTTCACCTTCCACAGACGCGTTCAGAGCGACAAGTATCGATTAGCGTTTCTATTTTCGCGCTGCACGTTCGAGATTATACGGCGCCTAATATGCATTTTTAATATTTCGCGCCCTAATGTAGAATAATGGAAAGAATATTAATCGATTCTTCCAATCCCTTTCTAATTAAGCTAAACTTGCCTCCGATGATTAATCGACGTACTACCGACATATTGACACAAGATTCTATTGCATTCTTAAGCGATCACTTCTTCGTGGGTATGAATTTTCTTTTGAAATTATAAAAAAATAATTTCTTCATTATCCCCGTTTTCCTTCCTTTTAACAAAAGCGAACGTTATTAGCTTAAAATTAATCATATTTTAGATCAAAGCCCTGTTAGTATTGCATGTTTTCAGGAGTTTAAACTTATATAGTCTCGATTATAAATATAATCTTTCAGAAACAGGATAACTCACTCATCATTAATTCAATCGAAGCTGAATTTCTTTCACGAAGCTGGATGACGAATTAAAATTATTTGAGCATGAATGTAAGACGAATAGGATGAAGTGTGACACTATTGGACATTGAATTTTCGTTTTCAGAAAAGAGAACGCTCCGGCTATTGAGCGCTCGACATGGTTTCCCTAGGTTACCACTCGACGGAGCAAGTGGGAATTCAAGAAATACGGAGACACTTTTGCGACGAGCAATGAGTTCATCCCCAGTTATGCGGTGCTCCGTTATTTTGCCACCCTTGTGTGCAAAGCTGGCTGGTCGAGCACTCTGTGCAGGTTCGCGGTAATTTTATCGACGTTTATGTTTATATATGCTGTAAGGCTTTCCGCGAGAAAGTAAAAAGTGTGCTAGGAAGGAAGGATAAAATCGCACACATTTTATGCGCCTGCAGTAAAAAGTGTGCATTAAATTTCAGTTGGAAAACTGAAATATTTATCTGAGATCTGGCTGGCTATATATATTTGTATATTTGTATCGTAATTTCTTTGAGAATTCCCCGAGACGCCTGTCCCCTCGGTGTTTTTTACGACGACAATGTTTCTTAAATGTTCGGGCTTATTTTTATTTCTTTTCTGATATCACGCGAGGGGATGTTCCGCCATCGATCCGCCCAGACCTTGTTACCAGAACTACCCTCAAGGAAATCAGACTTCCCATTGGAGAAACAACATTATCTTGATTATGAAACTCCTTTTAACTCTAAATAGATTAATCTCGCTTTATATATCGATTGAAATTGTAAAGGTAAATTGACGATATCGTAAATTGTTTTATTTTTACAAAGATGTGTATGACATAAACTTCTACCGGAAAAATTAATTTCGTTTAAAAATGAAAAAGTAATTTCTGGATGATAAGCTTTTAACGACTTATATATTTTATTTTGCAATTTAATGTGATTGAAAAAACAAAAATAACAGAATATTAGTATTTTAATTCAACTTACTAATATTAATTAATAAAACATAACATTAATTAATAAAACAATCTCAGACAAAAATATTTTTGCCGAACAAAAATTTTAGGATTTGATATCTCGTACAAATAATTTAACAGTTTGTTATATTCTTGTATTTTAAATAAAAAACGCGATAATGACAAATCAAGATATCTAATTGATAAAGAGATTTACAAATCTTGAGCTGCACTCTTTGATCTGGATATGGCCTTCTTTTCGCGGCTATCTGAGAGAATTTTATTTCGCTCGCCCTTCAATCGGTTTACGCCCATTAGCTCCTGCGAAATAACAGTAGGTCAACCGAACAGCTGATCTTAAATGGGTTTTGGATTTTCAAGTGTGTGTGTGTGTGTGTGTGTGTGTGTGTGTGTGTGTGTGTGTGTGTGTGTGTGTGTGTGTGTGTGTGTGTGTGTGTGTGCGCGCGACTCTTTCCCTTATCGCTAAAGATTCCTCTTTTACTTGACCCGGCCCGGTCACGGGGCCGCGTTCGATACACGCGGATATTCTCGGATGTGCCGCGAGCGAGAAATCTAAGGAAAGAGAGAGACTCGTCGCACCCGACGCGACGCGATCGCGTCGTCGATCATCTCGTTTTGGGCTTTATCGCGTATCTCGTACGCGATTTTTAACGGAGCGTGGAGAACACGATTCGCGTGCCTCGCGTGCCGAGACGGCTATCACTTGAGGCCCCCGCCCCGGGGTGACCGGCCACCCGCCACCCGTCGCATCTAACCCGATTTTTCTCCGATGCGATGCGTGCACGCGATGATGGGATTGCATCGCCAGGAGGCGGCTGTCGAGTGAATCGCGCTCGCACTCGCGCCGTCGGCGAGTCTCACCTGCGCGTACGCCGCTCGCTCCGCTCGGTCTCTTTTTCTCTCTCTCACCTGCACATCCACGCGCGGCTCGGTCTGACGTGCAACTGACTGTTCCCGGGCACCGACGACCCCGTTTATAATAGCGACCGATCACGGCCCTGCCGCGCCGCTCGTTCGCAGTCGCAGTCCTCGGATTTTCGCCCCGCGACCGGCTGCACGCCGCGAAACAGGGCCGTCGCGCGGATGTCGTTCAACCCTTCGCGCGCGCCTTCCAACTTTTTTATATTCGCGCCTTTTGCTCGCTCGCTCGCCGTTAATAACCTTCCCCCCCCCCCCCGCCTCCTCCCGATGCCGGGCACATCGATTCGGCGACCGAATGTCTCCGCGAGTTCTATCGAACTTGCGAATGTGCGCGAGGAGAATATATCGGTTTCGAATTCCACTTTGGACTCTCCCAGCCTAAAAAAGATATTGATCTTTTTTTTCTTTCTTTCTTCTTTCTTTCCAACGCGAATATTCAGAGAATTCTCCAGAGATGGCTTAAAGCGTCTTTTTTTTATGCTTTTCGCAATATTATAATTATACATTTTGCAAACTACAAAACTTTTCTTCCCTTATTAGATTTTCCTTTCTTCCTTTTAATCTCTATTAACGTTTCAATGTTTGAAAAATTACATTGGAAATTGTACTATAATAAATTGTATTAAATGCCAAGGAAATTGTACGATAATATTCTATAAATACGCCTCATTATTTTAAAAATAATATTCTTTGTGAAAAGGGACGTAAATGCTTTTTGTGAACGGTTTAAGCACAACAGCGATAATACTGTCACGGCATTTAAATCGCCAAGAAGCCAGTGATGATACCAAAGAGGATTAAAGAAAAAGCTGATATAAACAGTTTGCAGACGCTATTAAAATTGCGTCACTGAATGATAAATTAGATTGCATTACATATAAGCTACTTATATGCTAATTAATTGCTGATGTTTACATGCCATTAGCGAATATCAAAACTATACAATCCAAGCGCAACGTGTTTTATCTATATTCAACTATTGCTTGTAAGAAAAATACAATTATAATTTAATTTACACATTACATTAATTTACACTTCTTTGTTTGTTATCTGTTTTCACTGTTGTATGAAGAAATATTCCTTTTAACGACTAAACGATTGTCACCTGGAGATTGGGAATTATAACGATCCGCAATTGTACACAAGCAAAACTAGGTCAGACGTGTTACTTTTTATGTATATAGTTGCTATAATTAGATTAACCGTAAGATTAGTTCACAACAGAACACACATACACACTCACTATTGGAATTTTATGTTATTAATATCGATTCAAAAAATTTTTCTAATATTTTAAATATTTCAAAATTCAATTTCAATATTCGATATCTATAGAAACGTAGTAAACAAATAAGTGTATATAGATCGGAATGTTCAAGTAGGAAAGTAGACGATTCAAACATTATTTGATCAGGCAGGACTTTTATCGTCTATTAATTTTTTAATTTTTTTGAATTTATTAAATAAATATTCGAGAAATATTTAGCCTTTGTTGCTAACTACGTGTCGTTTACTTACGATCTTTTTCTGTAACGTTCGAAAGCTATATCTTCTCTTCACTAATTCGATAATATTGATTAAATCTCCACGAGAAAATTTTTACTGTGAAAAATATCACTTCAGCTGGGATTCGAATCTGGATTATCTTAGCGTTTTATGTAAAAAAAAAAAAAAGATTTTCAAAGTCGTCATTTATATTTAATTTTTTATTCCGCTTTTGTATCTAAAAAGGTTCAAACTATTTTCAGAATCGATTAAAGTATTGTAACAGCACCTTTGCAAGACGTTTATATGTCGATTTCATTCATCATTCTGCAAAAGCATTCCTGTTCGATCGGCATTCTTTCGCGAGCCATATAGTTAGAATTTCTATTGCAGTTGCGTCGGTATCGATAAAATTCAGTACCTCGATATCTCTCGTACGGAAATTCATCGAAGCTCCGAGTAATTGATTCCGCTCGAAGCAAGTTGCTAAAGTCAGATTTTTACTACAGCCAGTAAAGCAGAAATTGCCGAAACTCAAATAATTAAAGTTCCGAGCGACTGTGTGTATCAACTTCTGATAACTCAAGTCCTTCAATTATTAATCAATGTATAATTATTCATGAAATTCACGCGTAAACAGACATTACCATTTCATCGGACAAGTAAAACACACGTTTCAATCAGAAATACTTTCTCGCGTTTCGAACGTGACAAATCGATATTCGATTCGCTTTCTGTTCTTTAGTCTATCGTCATTATTGTTTTTATAACTTTTTTTTTCTTATGTAAACTTATTACTACTTGTGAAGAATCAGTCGCTGTTTATTGCTACTCCGTTGATATTATTTCATTTATAATAAGAGAAAAAAGCGACATGTTTTTTTTTTTTTTTTTAATATTTTTCTATTGATAAATCTATCAATTCTTATTTTTTTTCTAAGTAGATATCATCGTCTTGTATTTCGATTATAAGAGGGAACTTTCATTCAGTTCTAGAAACAGTGAAGGGTTGAACCTTGACATACATCACGCGATCAGCATTTTTATTCGGTATTTCGATACACCCCTATCGAAATTCACAAGCGTCCTATTTTATACTCGTCATACGTTTATTTTCTGGTACATTATTTCCGAGAATTGTACATTATCGCCAGAAGGAAATTAATTAAAATTTTTTTCGCCAAATTTCTAGAAATCCAATAAAATATAAAATATTTTAAATGTGTATACTTTAAGCCTATATATTCTATATTTCATTTTAAATAACAAAGTAAACAAACTTCAAGTTTATTCTTATTAATAATATTTTAAATATTAAAAAATGTAATTACAAAAAAATTTCAATATATTTAATGTAATTAAAATTGAAGGTTTTTTTTAATATTGCTTAAAGAAAGGATTTTTTTTTAAATTTTCCACTTTGATCGACATGCTATTTAATTAATGACCTGAATTATCGAGAAGAAAATCAAGACTGATTTTGTGCTGAATAGAATTTTTGTTCGTATTACGGGATATAAAAAATAAAATTTTAATAGAGTAAAACTAAAAATTTCTATGTTCATTGTGCACATCGAACGCACATTCGTTACGTGGAAAATAGTTGTTCGTTCTGCCGACCCGGACTGATTGCGTTGATATTACTGAAGCGTGCACGCAATCAGCTCAAAGGATCTAACGAAGTGAACAGAGGTACATTTATCATTCGTGAAACAAAGCAGACTCTGTCATTGTCAAGATAAACAACGCCGTAGTTCTGTGGTAGTCGCAATCTATAGAGATTAGAATGATGCAAAAACATACAAAAAAAAAAGCATCAACGACGATGTCGCGTCGACACAAAAATTTCACATCATGCAACTTACTTTACTAAAAGCGGAAATATGCAGAAAATAAGATCACGCTTATTGCAGCTCATTATAAATTTGCGTTATAAATTTTTTCAACGATTACTGGCACGATTAACGGATCGAAAGGGATGATCGCTCACCCCCGTTCTTGACGGAATCACCTTCCTTCGCTTCGTCCACCGCCGGTTGAACGCTCTCCTTGCTAGTATTGCACCCCATGTCTTTTCCTACGTTTTTTTTTTTTTTTTTTTTTTGTAACTCTTCTTTTATAAAACTAAGTCAGACGTCGTTACAGGCACCTGTATTATTGCAGTTCTCTTGTTAACATTGCGTTATCAAATAAAAATAGTAAGTTATCACTTTTCTCGATAGAACAATAATTTCGTAGCAAATATAGTAGTTTTTATTTATTTATTTATTTTTTTTTTTTTGGAAGATTAAAGAGTATAAATTACTTCTTTTTTTACTTCTCTTCTCTTTTTTGTTACTTTACTCTTTTTATTCACTTTTTTCTCACTCGCTCGAGAATCATATATAAAATGTACTTTTTCTATGTATTTAGATTTTCTCTTGAATTATCCTTTGAAATATATTATAATGAAAAATAGTCTTTTTCTTTCTATTTCACTCACGACTAAAATTTCTATCAAATTTTTGAAAGTGTCTACTCGTGACTAGAATTCTTTGAAGTTCTTGAAAGTATATTCTCAACTCTCACTGGACCGTGAAAATTCGACGATATTCATTCGGAATTAGATAGACACCCCTCTCTTCTTCTCCCTTTATATACATATGCGCGGGTATGTGTGCGTTTCTCCTGCGTCCACCCCTTGCTCCCCACCGTTATTCGGGGGTTACTGACACGTCGCGTGGCGCCGGCACCTGCGAGACGATCCTTCACACTTGAAAGTAATCCGAGACTTCCTCATGCGTCTCGCTGTCACGCGACGTCCGGTGTTCTGTCGCGATTGCTTCCTTCGAGGAAGGAAGGATTCTATCGTGGTCGATCGTGGCCTCACCGAAAGTCGAGCATCACATGTGCAGCTCGAGGCAGAGGCGAGAAATCCCGTCGACGTCGCGAACAGTACTGGCGTCGCTCACTTACGACCCTGCCCTTGCTCGCGTGGCGACCAAGTCGGATTGTACTAGCGGTCTAGCGCTATGTATATGCCGGCGATATATATTCGCGTCAGAACCCCCGTTTCTCGCGTCGTAGAGGAGCCGTAGAGGAGCCGTGGAGGAGGCGGCGGCGGCGGCGGCGGCAGCGACGGCGACGGCGACGGCGACGGCGACGGCACGCACGCGAAAGAGATCGCCACGTTTCTACCCACGTTTTAGCCGGCGCGAAGCGACGGAAGCTAAAGCGCAAGTCTCAGTGTTACCAATGTATGAAGGCTGTCCTTCCGCGAGGATTCGCCGTCAGGACTCGATATAGATCGCATGATGCGATTGTTGACGGCGAACCATAAACCGATTCGATCCACGTCCCGAATTGCGCCCACTGCGAATGACTAAGTCTCTCTGAAACGTGCGCTTTGCCACTCCCAACACCCCCATACTACCCGCTATCCGGAGCAATTTCCCGCGACCTTAAAAGCGCACGATCGATTTCGCAGATGATGAGTATTCCGCCTAGACCATCGCCAGCAGACCGTTGCCAGACGGGCGCCAGCCTCTCCGTTCTTCCTCTCATTTTCTGGAACGAATATCGATCTCTTGATTTCTATGCATGTGACTCACTAATATATCTCAATTATTGCGCGATGTCAGGCTACCACTTGCGGAGTACACAAGGATAAGGATTAGAGAGAGATAAATAGTTCTTCTATATCCAAAACAATCAAAGCAAAACACGATTACATGTGCCAGATGTAAGAAAAAAATATTTATATTATTGAAATATTTAAAATTTTTTTATTAATTCTTCTTTATTAACAATGAATGGAAATAGAATTGAAAACTTCTGCTGTAATAATATGTGTGAACATGATCACATGTCGGCTGTACTCCACTTATAGGCATCTTCTTGTAATGCTACTTTTGCATTTTGTGATTCGAACCACTTCTTCTCATATCCATTACTTCTATCGACGCCGTCCCACCGATGACCAGGTTTAATACCGAATCGATTTGGCGCGTACGAACCATGATATTGCGGTGCATCTACAAAAATTTGAGAATATTAAACAATATTTTTTTTTTTTTCAAGACACGATAGGAAAAAAGAAATGTAAAATTTGTCTCATTTTATATACCTGGCTTTCTTTTTCCCTCTTTTATCTGTTTTTGTTTTATGTACTCCAACATAGGATCACCCTCCCTTTCTTGTTCTCTCAACTCTTTATCTAGATCCGCGTCGTCCGCGTATCTTGCCAGAGGTTTGTTCATTTCGTGTAAGTCACTCTTTAACTTTTCCTCGCGATCCTCCACTTGTTTCAGGCTAGAATAACATATGGATTAGTATACACAAATGAAAACAATTTATCAGAAAAGTAAAAATGAAATCAAAATAGAAGAAAAATTGCTCACCCTTTGCCCCATTTGGCGTATTTGTCATCTATCTCTCGTTGCTTCATTTCCTGTTCGCGTTCTTCTGCTGCTTCTGCTTCTAGATTGCGCTTTCTTCCCATTTTGTCACGTACAATTGCAGCTTGGCCTTCTCCAGTCATCTCTTTATTTAGCTGAGACAATTTGATGCTAACTTATACTATCTGTAGCCTTCACGAATAAATATAATACCTGTATTATAAAAAACATTACCTTGCTAAAATGCTCAGCCTCTTGCCGTTTATAGGCTTCAGTTTCTTCTCGTAATGCTTTCGCAGCTTGGAATCCTGCTGTTTTGCCGTCTAACGTCTTTGTCGCTCGACTGTCACGATCTTTTACGTTACTTCCCATACGTCCACGTTCAATATCGTCAATTTCCTCGCCCCAACGTGTCTTTTTTCTTTTCTCCCGTGTATCCGAGTGTGATCGAGATTTATTATCTCTGTCTTCATAATTCCTTTCCCGTTTATCTCTTGAGCTACCCAAAAAAAATTATATAATCTGCTAATTCTAAAGCGACAATATGTAATATATAATGTAATATATGATTATAATATTTCTCAGCGAAATTCGAACGTTTTATTTCAACGAAATTACCTTGATGCATCATGTCTATCAGATCTGGATGAACTTTTTTTATCGTGATAATCGTGACCTCTATCGTCTCTATGCGAACTGGAACGTGGCGAATTATCTCTCCGGGATCGATGTTCATTACGTCGATATGTACTTAAATCCGAATCCCTGCTCTTCTTATTCTTTCTGTTTTCATATAAATCTGGATCTAGATTCTGCTTGCGTTTTCTAGATGGACTAATATCCGAATCTCTGTTACCTGAACTCCGATAGCTTCGTCCAGATGTACTGCGCATTGAAGTCCGATGTTTTGTATTTCTAGGTGGACTTATATCTGAGTCATAATCTTTAGATTTCCTAGGTGGACTCAAATCAGAATCATTATTTCTGGACAATCTAGGTGGACTCAAGTCTGAATCATAATTTTTAGATTGTCTAGGTGGACTCAAATCCGAGTCATCGTCTTTAGATTGTCTGCGTGTATTCGAATGTTTGTGTTTAGAATGCTTGAGCCTAGGCGGACTCAGATCCGAACTGTCATCTTTTGATCCTCTATGTGGACTCAAATCCATACGCTTACTTTTAGAATGTTTGGATCTAGGTGGACTTAGATCTGAACTATCATCTTTGGACCGTCCTTGTGGACTCAGATCCATACGTTTATTTTTGGAATGTTTAGATCTAGGTGGACTTAAATCAAGATTAGCGTTATTTTGATTTGTCTCATCTAAATTATTTTTTTCTTCATAAACAATATTACGATTAATAATAGTTAAATCGCCTTCATTGTCCTCGGTTATAATCTTCCATCTTTTCTTATCTGTGAAATCGACTGGTCCACGTTCATCAACTATACCTGCGATTTGAGGAGCATCTTCTCCATCTAAAAGGATATCGAATTCACCCTCTTCAATGGGTCTCATATTCTTCAAATCTATATCGTCGTCTATAATTTTTACTCTGCAAAAATACGTCCGCCCATTTCACTGGTTAGATCAAAGAATCCCCTAGTAAAAAATACTTTATAAAGAGCAAGAAAGCTTATATAATAAAAGAGATTCAAGAGACACAATAAAAGAGAGTTATAAGTTAAAATAACTTTGTAAATATCAAAGTCGCGGTGTATATAAATTAATTTGAATAATTTGAAAAAATATACTACAAACAAGTCTAAATTCTGAGTTCTGAATAAACAAGAAACTTTCAGGGCAATGTTCTTAAAAGGATTATAAAATATCGTATTTCTACTATTTAGAAAGTAAATATCTAATAATTTTATATAAAAAGATGATAATTTCGATATCATCGCAATATAAACATAATATTATTCATATATAGTCTTCATTTGCATCCTAATATTGTATTTCAAAACATCACGCAAAACTGACAACATAACCTAATGCAAAACATTCATCGTTAAAATAAAGATTTGTAGATTTATTCTTACGTTTTTATTCCCGTTTTGAGCTTCTTCTTCTCCTTCTTCTTCTTTTTCTTTTTATCACTATCACCCAAAGATATATATTTTTTCAAGTATTCCTTCTGATTAATTACTTTGTTCTCCATTTTTATCTTAGTTTCTAAACTACAAGTAATTTAAACATGTGATGATGAGTCGTTCAAATTCCACGGACGAGATAAAATATTTTTTATCAATAATTTATATTAATAACATTTTAAATAATAATAAAACGAGTACACACGAGTACACATCACTGTTGTGACACTTCTACAGGGAATCGGTAACTCGCGGCCAGCTTCACTACACGGCAGCACGTTCTGCAATGTGGACAGCTTCAAGTTGTTTTCGTGTTCAATTCGGGGACGAATCAAGCCTGAAGGTTGTCGAAACTGCTCAGCCTGTCAAACATACACATGCAAACCGTGCAAATAAAGACAGTTTTGAAACGATTATATAAGATATTTCGCAAATAAGAGTATTCCTTGTTTCTTCTATTTTTATTATCTTTAAACGATATTTCTGCTATTGTTATAAATACAAAGCTGAAATTATTTCAAATAAACATTAATAAATATATAAATAAAATTAAAATTGTAAACCATAGAAATCTCTATTATTCTAAAATATCTAACTAAATAAATTACTACAAAAATAAAATAGAGAAATTAAAAGAAATTGATTCTGTCTGTTTTATGTAGAAAATTTTACTAAATTTGTTTAAACTGAATACTTATTAAGCTTGCTTTAAATAATCTATAATTTGATCAAATTTTAGAATAAAATTCTTTTTTATACTTTTATATGCTATATATGTATATATACTTAAATATATATTATATTTCAATTTTTTAATATCTTTTTATATTATATAAAATTATAAACAAAATTTTATTCCAAATTATAATACAAATTATAGATTGTCTCTAGACTTTAAATATTTATTAAAGTCCTTACAAAAATATTTATTTTTCCCTTTTTGGAATAAATGCACTTTTATCTGAGCGCTTAAACATCACGTAGAAAATATTTTGTGCTTCTATTATTTTTATCGACAAACGCGATTTTGATCGCTAATACAAACGCATCCTTGGGTTTCGATATGCCAAAAGCAGTAATGTTGATTAGAATGTCACCATTGGGCAAGTATCAAAGGCAGGTGAGGTCAGGTGAGAGACCAGTCGGATACCAGAATAGATGGGAGGTGGTAAAGAAGCAACCGGGCAGGGAGGGTAGGGAGCGAAAGTGAAACGCGTCTCCAAGAATGGGCAGGAAGGTGCGATGACTACTACAAAGCGTTGACAGAAAAGCGTTCGCGGTGGGCGACCGCTTTGAGTTCGGAGCATTTCGACTTGCGACTTCCTCCGTCTGTCTTTTCTCGCAGAGCCTCGAGAAGTGTGCGAAAAATGGCGTGCCGCGGTTGAGAGAAGCGCGACGATGAGGTGATACCGTGGTGGATATCGTAGCTGGGTAGCCAGCTCGCCAGCACGCAACGGGAGGAGTGAAACCGAACGAAGGAGAGGGAACGAGAGGGAGAAGCGCGTGCCATGTTACGAACGTGTTGCTGATGCGATGCAAGCCAGTGATTCTCACGTCGCGTCACGAGATAACGGATGGAAGAAGAAGGTTGCTCCTGCGCGTACCTCGACGTATATACTCAGTGAGCGTGAAGCCGCGGTGACGTAAACGCGTGTCCGCAGAGGCCGTCCTTCTCCGCGAGTACATAACGAGGAGTGCACCTACTTCCATTTACGGCGGCGAGATGACGAGGAAGCTCAGCAAGTTCTTGATACTTTTCGACAACACGAATCTACTGTATTTCCCCGGCCACTTCTTGTCCGGCCGTGTGCTCATAGAGCTGGACGATGAAGCTTAGTAAGTAGCGTCTCGTAGAGAGTCAAAGAGGATACGGTCGAGATAAGTTTATGGTCTGAAAAATTATTTTTACATGCATCAAGGTGCATGAGTTAGAAAAAAAGAAGAATATCTTTTCACCGCGACCTGGTTAAAAAAAAACGCTAGATTTTTACCGTAGTAAATAATACAAGTTTTAATAATGTGGGGTACGTTACCGTAGCGTCTCGGGACTGCATTTCCATGTTGTGGGAGAAGGTGTAGTTCGAGTACGCAGTCAACGTGCCGAGAGAGTTTACGACAAAGAGAATTACATCGATTTTCGCATGCGGCTGCTGGGTGAACCAGGTGAAATTATGAAAACATTAATTAAATACAACGATGAAATAAATCGTGTTTTTGTTCTTTAAGTGATGTTCCCGAATGAATTATTTATATTGTGTAATAATAGCTTAACAAGAATTTTTGCGATGGTATAATTGATAATATGATACCCTTGTTGACATCTTTCTGATTCGAGATAAAGTAATAAATCTTTAATTTTTCTGATGGAGAACGCGATTTTTTTTTTTTTTTAATAGGCGAAGGACCGTCATTGTTATCTCCCGGAATACATAGCTTTCCCTTCAAATTGGGATTACCGTTGGGTCTACCCTCCACTTTTCTCGGAAAACATGGATGGGTGCAATATTATTGTAAAGCGGCTCTTCGCGAGCCAGGTGGACTTACTCACAAAAATCAACAAGTCTTCATCGTTATGAATCCGATCGACTTAAATCTGGAACCACCGATATTAGCGGTGAGCTAATGACAATCGCTTATGATAATTGGCGAATTGATATATCTGCAGATTTTATTCATACACGTTTTAAATTTTTCGATAGCTAGATATTTTCATTTTATTACAAAATGATTGTTATGAATAAACATTCTCTCAACTTAGCATAACCGTTTCGGACCAAGGAAAGTGTTTCGCGCGTGCAATTAAATGAATACCCGGCATGCATTACCATAACCGAGACCCAAATACTGGTCGCTGACCTGTATAGAAAGCGTCGCAAATATCTTGACGTGAGGCAAACAAATTAAAGTGATTACGTATCCGATAAATAAATTCCAGATTAAATAAAAAGACGCGAAGAATTTTTTGTGCGGCGATTCGTATTTGCCTTGTTCTGTACCGGTTGCGACACACGATAAACTCGCTAGATCATGATGGAATCGCCATCCATATACCCTGGCAGCGATGCATTTGCATCTTTAGAAAAGTGTGTGAGAAAATTCTCGCGTTGGCGGACAGCATTTCAGCGACGAGCATTGTTCAATCGTAGATAGGCGAACGTATCGCTTGGCGAACGTTGGCCATCGGTAATAACAATATTTTCTGAGATATTTAATTTCGATTTCAAAACTTCTGCTTGAATCATTCGGAAAAATTATGCGCAAATTCGCAAGAAGCCGCTTCAAAATAAATAATGCCTTCGTAATCGTAAACAGCAACCCGCGAGGCAAGAGATCGAACAGCGCGTGGGTGTCTCTTGCGTATCGGGCGGGCCTGTGTTCTGCAGAGTGAGTCTGGACCGGGGTGGATACGTGCCAGGGGAAACGATCGGTATTTCTGCCACTGTCAGCAATCGCAGCAAGGTATGTATCCATAACCGACAGACCCAATAAATTTAATTTCGACGCTTTTAATCGATCTAGTCTAGTAGTAGCGATACGCGTAAGGATATGAGAAAAAGTTTGAGAAACTCGAATTAACAGGTGACGATGAAATCAACCAAGGCGTCGCTCACCGAAACGATACAATATTTGTGTCGGGGTAAAGTGCTCGCAAGCGAGACTCGCGAATTAGCTAGCGTCTCCAGAGGGAAGATCCGGCCGGGTGAGGGCGAGGAGTGGCTAAACGAACAAATGTACGTTCCTCCCTTGCCGCCGACGAATCTCAGAGGATGCCACTTGATCAACGTTCTCTACCATGTTTATGTGAGTTCCAAGAGAGATTTTTCTTTTCAAGCGTAACGCAATTATACAGTCGCAGAATCGTCGCAGATGTGTTAAAGCTCTTTTATTTATGGCATGATTAACGTTTCCCGCAGTTCGTCATAAGCCCGAAGAGTTTGGACAAGGAAATCAAGTTACAAATACCGATCGTGCTTGCCACGTATCCCCTGAGACCGGAGGGTGCACCAGCTGGTACCGCGCCGTCCAAACGGGGTGCTCATTATCCCTCGACGCTACCCATTTTTCGACCTTGGCTTGACGACAAGGCCTTCGAAATACAAGAGTGAAAGCTTAACATATCTATTATTGGATTATTACGAAATTAGTGCCTTAATATAAAGGTACTAATTTTCTATGATCACATTCAGATGATTGCGATCATAGTCGTATGCATGCGCTTATAATTAGGTCTGTTTTTTTATATCTAAACTAGTGTACATTTGTTGTACTTATAATGAAATAGATATATGTTTGAAATTTAGCGAAAGCGAAATAGAAAGTTTTAATGCTGTTCGGTGCTGCAATAAAAAACAGGCTTATTATTTCATTAAAAATCTTCATCGATTTTTACATTGCCTAGTCACAGCAACACTCGTGTAAAATTTCGAAAAATCGATGGCGATCTTTGAAAACTACTATAACTGGTGCGATTATAGAGCTGTTCAAAGCTGTTATAGCTGTTAAAAAACTGAATGTATATTACATCTTATGAATTGACAATGCCCTAATTCGATTAATTAACTTTATAAAAAAATAGATGTATAAATTTGTATAATATTGTATAACATAATTGACATTTTTTTAACAGAATTATGTGCAAAATAAGTATAACACAAAAATAGGAATTGAAATATATTAGGAATTGAGATATATTTATAAGGAAAAATTGTACGTGTAAATTGAAGAAAATTGTCTAATGACAGAAAAATGCGTTTTTGTATATAACAAACATTTAATTTTCCATTTCTCCTTTCAATTTCGTCAAAACTTGATCTGTTGTTATTCCCGATACTATAACTGTTTTTTGCCGACTCCGAGATCCCTGCAAAAAAAAAAAGAAAATTTAAAACACACGAACTAATAAAAATTTTTTTCGTATTAATTAAAGGACTAACCCGATCTAAGGATACGTCGGATTTTCTTACTTCAAAAATTGAAGCTAAATATTTAATGAGCTCGGTATTAGCTTCACCTTCCGTTGGCGGGGCGGAAATTGCAATACCTACTGCTTCATCGGAAATATCTAGGGGTATTCATTTGCATTTGTTAAACAATAATTATGCAATTTCGTCAATAAACAATTAAAGAAAATTTATTAAATAATATTTCCTATTACCGGTTATGTTGTTACATTTTGCTCCGGGTTTAGCTTGAATTTTAATCACAACATTTCCGTCTTTATTCAAAACCACAGATCCTGTAGATGAAGTCTGTAAACAATATGTTAACAAATGAAGGAAATATCTTGACACACTTGGCGCGTAAAAACACGAGTAAACGCAATCAATGTCCCGTTGTATCTATTATTATTTCCGGAAAAGTGAGAGGTTGAGTGATCACCGCATAAATTACGCATTGTTTCTTAACGATGCTTTGTGTGCAAGAGCCATAAGTCTTTATTAACATCGCGTAAACTTTTCAGCAAGTAAATATGTATATTCTCCGCTAGAAACATTTTCTCAGCATTTTACTAAAAATTTGTTTCTTTATGGCCTTATGATAATCTTCATGATAATCTTCGAAATATTAATCGGAAAATATATATCTGGAGTAATATCCATAATTTGTAATAACTCTTGCATTCCAGATAGAATTTAATTCTTTCTTATAATTTCAGTTTTGAAAAAATTTATAAATTCTAGAATATTATGATATATTTTTTATATACAAATTGTTAATTTCTACTTTTGTCTGAGTATATAAGTAAACGAATAATTTCCTAATTTGAGATATAAAAGAAGAATTTTCGAGAAATGTTCTTAAAACGCTTGAAAAACTTGATTAATCCTTCCTTTTCTTGATTAATATTTCCCAAATTGTGAGCGCAAATTATACAATCGTGTAGACTGATCTTTATAGTAAATTTTTTATTTAGAATAATTGAGAATATGTACGTAATTGTAATTTACATATACAGAATACAGCTATAAAAATTACGAAAGAAATATTTATCATAAATATCATTAAATAAATATCAAAAAGTTGTAATAGTTAAAATTAAAAGTTTTAAATACAACAATCTTTTTAAAACAGTCTCAAAAATTTTAAAAATATCAAAATAGATTAGTAAAATTTTATTTTCGATTAAATTTTGCATTTCTAAATGGAAGATAAATAATTAATATCAACGATTAGATTGTCTGATTATAAAAAACAAAAAGTAAAAAGTTTTAATTGAAATAGAAGAAGGAAAAAATTTTCAATTTGATTACAAGCAGCAATATAGAAATAATAATGAATATGCTTTTTTAACATATCGTTTTCTATTGCATGACAACACCTTGCCACGTGCTAAATGACAGCTGTCACAATTTCACCCACGTGTAATATTCCGCGCACTAAATTACAATTGCGGCAATAACGAGAACTAGGCTATAAGGTTGGCAGCCGTGGTTAGTCACTTTTGTTGATACGGAGTAACCGGAGTTGTCAGAGAGATCACCAAGAATGGTAAAGCGTATATAATAGAAAATGTCGCGCTACTTTCGCGTTAGGTGATCGAGTATCCTGTAGGCAAGGAATCGGTAAGTGTAGCGTCAGGATGATCGCTTACGTCGGCACTAATCGCCTTTGGCGCCTTTGCATTTTTCGTGGATCGCTGTTTCGACATTTCACGTGTGATGATTAAACACTTGCAGCCGCTTTTAAATCGCGTAAGCATGTGCTTTCCGTGAGTCCGCGCGATACGTCATTTATTATCCGCTCCACAAGATTAAAAATACACACATATGCGAGTTTTTTTTCGTACTACTGTGACCTCGGAATGTCGATTATTTTGAAGTCTCTTAACCTGATTCTTGATAATGTTCACAATGATCCGCGCATGTCCAACTATTGCCAACGTAAATATAGTTAATATATAGAGTGTTCAAAAATTCGAATCAAAGTGCTACAGAAAGAATTCTCAAAAAAATAAATAAAAAAAAAAAAATATTCATTCCAAATAATAGTAATATAATAATTCATAATAATAGTTTTTGAGATATGATATTTTAAAGTTAATCAATGTTAGTGAAAGCGTACTCACTAATCAATCGATATTGACTCAGTGATCGTTTTAAAGTTGACTATCTAATCTCCGAGTAGTCAATTTTAAAACATTATATCTCAAAAACTACTGTTTTTGGAATGAAAAATGACAAATACTTTTTTTCTAGAATTTTTTTATTGATTTTTTGATTTGCGAATTTTGGAACATCCGTATATGTATCCGTTTAGATATTATTGAGATCAGATAATATAAATAAAACGAAATCTTGCGAATAATTATCGCAATTTACATGCGGCAGATCAACATGCCGAAGAAATTTGTGGGTGAGAATAGCAAGGCAGTTGCCGCTCGAGCTAGAAAAGCAGCAGCTAAAGAAGCAGAAAATGTCAAAAAAGCAAAGGAAGCGGAAGATAGAGCATGGGAGGACAATGATAAACAAGTATTGAAGAAGAAACAAAAACAAGTATATATGCATTACAATTATTATTGACGGCATTAGATAAATAACCGTATCGATAATACAATTGTATATTTTATCATATGTAGGAAGAACTTGAGAAGAAACGTCAACAGCAATTAGAAAAAAAGGCGGAAGCAAAAGCTTTGCTTGAAAAAGAAATGGCAAATATAAAAGTCGGTGGCAAGCAGCCAGCATCGAAAATTACTAGAGCCGAAATCGTTGCTATTACTGAAAAACGAAATCAAGTGGCTATGAAGAAGAAGGAAGAGGAGAAACCGATCGAGGAAAATTTGAATCGATTGATTTTGGAAGATGAAACGGCTCATGGTATAGATGAAGCTATATCTGTTTTAAGGTAATTACATTCAAGACATTAAGATGCAATTTTTATAGCATCTAATAATTATAACGATAATCAAAGATTTTGACAGAAATATCAAATCAAATATCTTGTATATCATCAAGAAAATAATAATTATATGTATTTTTTTATTTGCTCGACTTATCGTTTATATTATTGCATTTTTAGCTCGAAGGATCCTGAAATTGATCGACATCCGGAGAAACGGATGAAAGCCGCGTATGCGAGCTTCGAAGAACGAATGATGCCGATAATTAAAGAACAAAATCCTACCTTAAGATTGAGTCAGTTAAAACAAATACTTAGGAAAGAATGGATGAAGTCGTCTGAGAATCCGCTTAATCAAACGTTACTGAATCGCTAACGATGATGGTGATTTCAGACGAGCACGAAACATATTCGTGCATCGTTGACTGATTAATTATTTAATTCTGTTAAATACGTAACAATCATTGCAACGATGTAATCATCTGTATACCATTTTATTTGTAAAACGTATAACTTATATTAAAAAGTACTGTATATGAAAAATAACGATGTATAAATCATCTTTGGTAAAATCTATACGCTGTTCTATAGCCTCTGTTCAATATTTGCTGGATCACTTCAAATGACTCTTTTATCTAAGAGAATAAAATAACGTTTTTAATAAAAAGCTTATCTGTTTTAATTGACATTTTATATATGGTTCATTCATAAATAATATTTATATTGATAAAAATCTTCAGATACAGATTAAAAATTTAAAATCGAATCGAAACATCTTATATTTAATGCTCGATACAATACATATTATCGAACATTAAAAGAAACAAATTTCGAAATATATAAAAGTTATTTTAAGTGATCAAGACAAATAAGACATTTCATATTTATTTTATCTGTACATCTTTTTCTGTACATATCTGTACAAAATTTGGCACACTCTTATAAGGCCACACGAACGTTTATCTTGTTTGATCAAATTGAATCTTTTGAATCATAAAGTAAAAGCTTATTTTTTCAGTTTAATCCTTTTGCTGTGAATACATGTCATGAAAGATTATTTGTCCTATTCATTACTTACTGTATATATATATATAGCGGCACAGATACGTATGTATAGAAATATGTAGAGATTCAATATCGAAACAAATCTTTCGACGTTAGCTTGTACTTTTGGCATATTTACGACAACGATTCAAGTTGCATATGTATTTAGAATCCCTCTGCCCACAGCAAAAGAGTTAAATATTAATATCTAACTGAAAGTTAATTTATAAATGGTTTGTTAATCAATTACGTATGCGTCGATGTAATTTCAATATAATATAACATTGCAGACGTTATTCCTAGAAAGAATAGTCATTGCTGCCATTTTTTGTTCTTCCACAGATCTATAAAGCAATGTATCATATGATTCAGTTGCTGGGGGCAATCAGTCATTGGACTGTGACCAGCCATTGGAATAGCTTCGAGGAAAGCCTTTACCATTGTCTAAAAAATTCGGAATAAACTAATTAGTTTAAAAGAAATCATATATTAATTAATCTTAATAATTTTTTATTTACATTCGTAACATTTTGTATATTTATTTCTCATTACTTATCGGATTGAGAGAGAATATGATGCAAATATATAATATAATCTCACCCTTTCCATTTGACACTCTTGTACTAGCGACACTTTATTATCTCTTAGTCCATGCACTAAAAGCGTTGGCGTACATATTTTTCTATGGAAGGCATAATCGCCTTGCGGCCAATTCATGCCGTTCAGTACGTATTTCATATGCGAAGGCCACTGTTCCATCGATTCTTGACCGCAATAAGGATGCTGTCGACCTCGAGCGGAATACAGAATATCTCGATGAAGACCGCACATCAGCAGAGGCGCAAGAATCGCCCTGAGACAGCAATGACCCGCACATTCCGTGCTTGGCGGGGCAAGGGGGGTCGGTCCGCCGCCCGATATTAGCACGAGTTGATGGATATTGCTATCATATTTACAAGCTAACGCCGTAGCGAAGCTACATCTAAAATTTATATTAGATATTTGTAAAATATTAATTTTATTAATGTTACCAAGATAAAAAATCAGTTTTCCTCATTTTGTATAAAAATAATTTGATACAAATCAGTCAAAAGAAGGAAAGAAATTTCACAATCCGTTTTTAAATAGCACCTCACCCGTAATTATGTGCGACTAAGACGCATTTTTCCCCTGGTTTGAAAGCATAATGGTGTAGAACGGCATCTAGATCCTTGAGTAACTTGCCGAAATGATAATCTCTAGAACGATCAGGCGCTGAACTCATACCATGGCCGAGCATATCGGGAGCGATGCAAGGATAACCACGGGAAGAAAAATACTGTAGTTGATGTTCGAAGATTTCCGCTGAGGAACCAAACCCGTGTAGAAAAACTATAGTTGGTTTTCTATTCCTTCTTAGTTGAATTATTGAATCGCGGAGGCTTCGTCGCGTATTTTCCTGCGAAGAGATTTCATCGAATTCCACCCATTTCTTATAATCCTTGAGTTCAATAGAGGTTTCCATTAATTTTACATTCATCTTCGATAGAGTTTCATCGTTCGGAGACAAATTCTTGCCGTTGCTTTGAAATTCCAGGCGTAATTTCTTGAAATCAGTTTCTATATTAACAGTATCCTCCAGTCGCTCCACTTCCCAGGAATCGGGATCGGTCGACGATGTTCCAAATTTGGAAGTTAATATCTCCCGAGAGGCAGACTCTTCTTTGTTCTTCTCTTCTTTTGAAACAGCTTTCTGCGAATTTTTTTCAAGGCTATCCTCTTCCGAATTATTCGCTGAAGGACCTCTTCCCAATTTCTCATCAATGATTCGTAAAAGAGATTGCTCGAAACTCGGTTCTTGATCAGGTAGTTGAAACTCGATAGTCTCTACGCTATTTATCCCAGAATCCACGCAGTCTAACTTTTCTGGAGAAATGCTATCCGCTGCTATTCCAAGATATAAATCTGCTATTTTACAAAAAAAGATGCAAAAATAGTGAAAATATTTTTTATATTGAACAAAAAAAAAGGATTTGAGAAAGATATTTGTCTATAATAAGATAATAAATAATATCATATTTTATTTAAATCTATCGCTTACTATGTTTCCTTGTAGAACAATCGAAGTCTAAAGAAGCTAGCTCATCCGTCGAACCGACGAAAGCGGGATTCACGTAGCCTTCGCCTATGGAAACACTAGCGAATTGCCTTTTATGTTCATTTTCCGTACTCCACTGCTCCTGCGTCTCTCTCTTATCCGCTGGGAGACGGAGATTAATATCGATAAAGGAGTCATTTCCGTCCTTTTTTATTGAAATTTTCTCTTTGGATTTATCGAGCTGCGACTTCATCAGATTATTTTTCGTTCGTTGCCAAGAATTTTGAACGCTATTCTTTTCTACACCGGTTACATGCTTAACAGTGTCATCAAGCACTTCTTCTAGAAGCGTATTGATATACCTGATAAAAATTTATTTTTGATTTTTACAATGTATCAATTCTTTGACAAATAATATAAAAAAGATTGAAGAAGAATGATGTAAGTTCAAGATATTACATCTAAGATAATACATTTAAGTAACATTATTATTATTTTTTTATTAAAATTGCTTGTTGAATAATTGAATAAAATCTTTCGCATCTCGTTTTGTCCTTATCGAGTCGACGAACTTACCTTTCCAAATCCTTGACGATTTGTTGCTTCGCGCTTTGTTCGAACGATTGGCGATCAGACGTTAATATCGAAGGCACCGTTTCGTTCGCGCGTTCGGCGGCTTCCGAGGTGTCCCGTAACTTTTGTAGATTCGCAGTGACTCTTTGCTCCAGTTCCTCGATGCCGTGCGCGTTTTTCTCGGCTTCGCAGAGACTCGTCCGGATGCGATTCAATTCCGCGGACAGTATTCGCTCCTCGGTGGTACTTAACGCACCGATGGATTGGCGAAAGGAGCATCTGCAGTTTCCAGACGGATGCGGCCTCCTGGCCCATCGGTTGAAGAAATTGTCGTTGACCGACTCCGGCCGATCAACCGCCGTGCTCTCGTAATACCAACCACTCTTCAGGGTCGGCCTGAGAACACGCAGCGTGCGTCGTGGTGCCACGATAAAGAAGTCGCAGTCGGGCAGCTCGATTCTACCGGGACCGACTCGATTTCGGTTCCTCCAACATTCGAAAACCTTGCCGTACCAAGGAGACCCCACCGGAGTCTCCTCTGTCTCCATTGTCACTTTTCTCTTCGAGATGGTCGAATCATAAATACATCAAAGCGGCTGATTATCGAACAATCGAACATTCGACTGCCATAGTATCGGCAGTATATTTCCTAAGTCGGTGCCTATGAAAGGAATGTCAATGATGTATTTTATAAATATTTAAAGCCTCGATTTTTATCAAATAAACCTGAAACCCCTGTTATCTTTTGTACATATTTTTGTAATTATCTGAATTAAGTATAAAGTATTTTTGTTTAGTGATTCATTCGATTCTCTGGAAAGTTTTAATGTCCTCTGAGAAATTAATAATTACAAGTGTTAATGTAGCTAATTAATTGGTTAACTTCAACTATCAAACTCGAATTCCTGCATTCCCACTGGATCGCTAGTGTTATAATTGCAGATTGGTTTTTTTATATTGCGCAAAGAACGACTTTCTCGGCTTATAACTCGCTTTTCCTACGTTCATATATTCGAGCAATGAGATTTCCCCGCGAAAAAAAAAAAAAAAAAAACGAAAGCGTTCCGTCCACGCTCGAATAATTCGAGACAACTTCGAAAGCGTGTTATTTTCGAAAAAAGTGAAAGTTACTATCGATATTCTAGCGCATTTTGAAAAGCGAGCAACATGAGTCACACATTCTTGCGATAACGTGGCTTTAAATAAAAAACGAATGCGAATTGCGGGTATGGTAATTTAGACGATTTTCAGACGGAGTTTAAGTGAATAGTTAATTGTACATACATTCTTTCGCAGCGACGTAAGTATAACTTATCTATCGGAACGATCTCTCATTTAACCATACCGGGAAAAGTCTGGCATACAATGTGCATATATAATCCAATGATTTCACTTTTTTTTTTCGTGGAAATATACGTGCTACTGAGTTTTTTTTTGTCGGATTTTCTCTTATTTGCCTCTTAAGAGCTTTATTGACAGCGAGTTAAGGCGGCGAGGATATCGTCAACTTGGAGCACGTTAATCCGGTTAGATTGGGCGAATTACCTACGTAGGAGGGGACTGAATGAACGTTCACGAAGAGCTGTTCACTGACGTATCTTCAAAACTTTTGATGACTAATCCACGCTTGCATCTCGTGGTACTTTGATATATGTAATACTAAAAGACACACAGGGATCCGATTATTCGCAAAAATACCGTCTTGCTCCGATGATTGACACACAGGATACGCTCGAGTCCTACATCGCTCCAGAGATCAAATACCAGAAGTACCTTGGAGAAATTACCAATTACCTTCCTCAGGCGGAGCGGGATACAACCCGGGATACGTAATAACACCGTGGTCTGGCGTGGTAATATTTCACGACACTGAATATTAAGGTAGGTCACAAGTGTACGGACGCAACGTAGAAACGTTCGCTTCGGTTGTCTTTGGCTGGCGAGATCCTCGGGAGAGTTTTAGCAGCCGTTTTGTCGCGACGGCGTGATCCACCCGGACGCGATCGGTCGCGTCCTGTCGGTCACTGTGTTTTCGCAAAGAAGCGTCAACGACATACGCGACGACGACAATGATGATGACGATGATGATAATGATGATAATGATGATGATGATGACGATGATGATGATGATGATGATGATGATGATGATGGCCCATGGTCAGGACGCGGGCGTCGTCCGTCGGAGCTCGCTGTCGCGCGGACTCGCGTCGAATAGTAGCACCGCGGCGGGGCATCGCGCATTTTTTTTTTTTTCGTGGGCGTTTCTCAGCCGGCAAATTAAGTCGGGAAAATTGAGGACGGTTAATACTTGAGGCACGCAGCACGTCGGCTCACACGGCGGCCATTGTACGTCTCGAACACACGGATGGGGCCAGTGCGAGAGAGAGCGAACCGTGGTCCCCCTACCATCGGTAGGGAAGTCGTTTGTATACAGGGCGTTTAGAAAGTCCGCATCGATCTCGCCAACCTGCCTCCGGTTCATTTAAAGTCCTTTCAAGATCACGCGTAACGTTTTTATATTCTAACAAAGCGTGATCTCGCGAAACGACTCCAGATGTTGTTTAATAATAGTAATATTTGATAGACGGAGTATCGAAGAGCCAAGAGAGGTACCGATCTGCCTCTGATATATTTAAAATCATTGCTAATTACATGTACTGTTTTATATTTTAACAAATTGTGATCTTTATGTTATGGTCGATGTTATACTTGAGATGTTACTTAATAATAATAATAATATTGGATTGGGTGGTTGGAGTATCGAAGAGTCAAGTTGCTAGAGGTCGAACGGATTGATTCCTACTTTGTCGCCACCCCTTGATAAGCCTTTCGTCAACGGTTTTATATATATGTAACTGGTACTCTCCCTTGAATGGAGACCGGAAGAGACCTTATAAATCACGATAAATCACGTACATGGATGCGTGAAAGGTTTTATAATCATATGACCTATTAAAGCGGCTCGCGATGACCGTTTCGAATAACAGGTACAGTAAATAACTGTACTATGATGTCGGGAAAAAAAAAAAAAAAAAAAAAAACGGCATATCTCGAAAAAGTCAGGTTGATAATGCAATTTTCAGCTGCAATCAGGCTGCTCAAATAATAGTCTCTTCTCGAGAGTAAGGATAAATTAAAATTCCGAGAGTGTATTTATTCGCGCGACTTTGTTATCGATGAGCAATGTAAATAAAGGAAACGATAGCATATTTCCTGCTCTATAACCAAGAGAATTGCGAGATAAGATCGAAATGTCACTGACCTATTCGAACTAGCGATTTGATTACGCGCGATATTCACAACTAGAAGATCGATCATCTAACTTCAAGATATATATATATATATATATATATATATATATATATTATTACAGATTCGAAGTTTTAAACATTCCAATTGATATTCTTCCCCCATTATATGGTAAGAATATCAATCGTAATCGAAGCGAATATTCTAGAGATAGCTGACGTAATTTCTTATGCGACGGGCGTGCATAAAAATATTTCACGTAGTACATACTTGCGGGATGCGATAATGACACGTTTTGAATAAATGTGTTTGCAGAACAAACGGAGTTATGAGATAGCGCCGTAGGTACATAACTTACGAGGAAGAAAATCGCAGGTAGTAAACTTAAGACATTTTAATGCGGAAAATAGAGAAGCGTTGAATGATAATTTATTTCGAACGTCTCGCCGTAAGATAGGAAATTTCTCTATCTTGGCATTAATTAATTTCTTCATTTCTAAACATTCGGTTTGATCGTACATACGATCGCGTTACGAATATCATGTCTGCGGGTGGCACGGCCAGTGTTATCGTCGCACGAAAGTGTGTGTTTTAGCACTTTGCCACCCCCTGCCTTCGTTACGCCGCCCCTTTCGGTGAGAGGCCGCGGAGAGAGCGGACGACAGCTTCGCAGCGGCCGGTGTTCGCGATAAGCAGTGCAAATTTGACGTTGCACCGTTGCCAAGAGGCAGATAACAATTTACGCGTTAATATATTAGCCGACGTGCGACGACGTATCTTTACGAGGGCGTGCGGCGCAAACATTTTCAACTAAGACTTTGACAGCGCAAACGCTGTCGGTAATGGTCATTAACCCCGCAGCCCCGGGTAAGCGGCTTAAGGTATAAAGGGTTACGTCGCTCATCCCGCCCGATTACTCCGTAGAGAGAACTCGGCGCTATGGAAGTGACGCACTTGCTAATCGTGTATCTTTTTATTGGCTGGTGTGTGCTGTTGGTGCACACCGAAGGGAACGCCGAAGGGAAGGCCGAAGTCGTCGGGGGGGTCACCGAGGCGCCGATCACCGAGGACCAGCAGAAGGTGTACGATGAATGTCGGAATCCGGATTACAAAAAATACGTGAAGTGTTTAATGAGGCCGAAAAGGCACGGGCACCACACGAGCCACGGAGACGGCCCGCCGGAAACTGGTAGATCATCAATCGCTATAACAATCGAGATAAACATGGGAATTCGCGCGTGCCGCTCGGAAGTAACTCCGCTCAAACATATTATGCAACCACACTGTTGCACGATCACTTAGAAAGATAGACCGTCGGTATTAAATTAAAATTGCTGGATCTTTTACAACGTAACAAACGTAGTTGCGCAACACCGGTTGGTCATTAGTGCGACTTTCAAGTATGCTAGACGAGTCGGCAGTTTTTATTGTCGTGCATTTAATTACGCGTGATAATATCCATATATCGCACATATTGTTTAAATTATTTTATTATTATTAATATGACTAATATAAGTTTATTATTATTTAAATACCATAATTTTGTCCGCATAAAAAGAAAATTATGTCCCGTGATTATAGCGGCGATAAGCGATAAAATTTACACCTACAGATCCCGCCCACTGTCTGGAGACATGCCTAAAAAAGTGCGACCATCATTTGGATCACGAATGCGAAAAGAAATGTAGTTCCTGCATGAAGAGAACCAGGCACAGGCATCAGATCATTACGGAATACGAAACGGAATGCGCGTCGGGGAATTGCGGTCCAGCCAATGACGGGCTAAGGACTACTAATATAACGACAAATATTGGCATTAACAATATCATTAATCCTTTCGCAGGGTGTATTAATGGTAGCGGAATCAATTGTACTGGAGGCTGCTGTCGTGAGTCAAGATCTCTAATTATCAAAATAGGATCTAATGTATAAACTTTTCTGAATAGATTAGACAGTTTAATAGATAAGAAAAATACTCTAATAAAGTCGCCGATTTACAAATTTGTTTCCAATTTACAGCACCCGGTTGTGGTCAACCTGGATTCCCTCCCTGTCAACCTGGAATTCCTCCCGGAATTCCTGGATATCCTCCCGGAACCCCTGGATATCCTCCCGGAACCCCTGGATATCCTCCTGAAGTCCCTAAATATCCTCCTGGATATCCTCCATATCCTGGATATCTTCCATATCCTGGATATTTTGGATATTCTGGATATCCTGGGACTGTACCATCAATCCCTATAGTACCTCAAATCTCGTTAGTACCGCAAATTACGTATGGGATAGGATTTGGAGCTGCAGGTGGGTGCGCGTACAATCAGTGGCTTTGCATTCAACAAACTGGAGTTCAGGGAGTACAGGTAGACTTGTTATATCGAGTTAAAAATATCTTTCGTATATTAAAAGATTATGTACTTGTAATTTCCAAATGTGCAGCCTGACTGCTCTGGATGCGGCAATCCTGTCTTACGCTATAGATGTGACGTAAATTGTTACGCAACTTACGCCAACACACCGACCAAACTACCTTGCAAAAGTCCGGAATGCGTTGGTGGTGAGCGCTTATTATTAATTCACTAATTAATTAATTCTCTCTAATCCATAAAATAGATATGTCCTGTTCTATTCGTGTTACAAAATAAAATATCGCTTTATATTTTAGGTTCCACATAAAAATTTCTCGGATTTATTCAAAGACAAATATTGAGGACGAAGAATTTTTTTTATTGCTCAGGTTATTTACATTTATGCAATCTATATTAACAGTGACCACTCGATAAGAAATTGTAACCGTGAAATGTAACTCTAGATTTACCATGAAACAGTCCCTCACGTATTATTCGCTCTAATAATTACCCGTGTTCAATTTTTCAATCTTAACTTATGAAATAAAGACAACATTATTTCTCTTTTATAAAGACCTTGTATATGCTTCGCTTTATACGCTTACGTTGAAATATCGTCCATCACTGCTGCGATATGGAAAGCAGATCGATAAGAGTGCGGCCATGTACATGCGGTTGTCTATCTTCCGGGGCAATACAAGGAATTTCCATTTGCGATTAAATAATTATAAGTAAAATTATCGAGAAACAAATTATGTATTCCTATTGAATATACCAGGATATTTGAAATTCCGTTACAACGTGAAACGTTGAAAAATGAGCGCAGATCTATTTATTTCGACATATGGCTAAAAGTAGCGTTAGAATATAACGTATGTAATGCATGGTGTAAACGAACAACGAGTGGTCGAATTGAAACCACACGATTACGGAATTTGTCTTGCGTTACGCGTAACGCATCGACAGCCGTTGGCGCGCTGGTCGCCGGCATCGACTGCGTCGCGTGGACAGGCGATGTGCCTTCGAACCCCTACGGAGAAGCGAGTGCGAGAAGGCTCCGTCAGGTGTCAAGGTGGAAACAGGTGCTGGAAGCGTAGAGCCGCAATATTCAGGTGCACCGTGGCGAAAGACTGTGACATTATGACGTTTATACGAGAAGACTGAGCGCAAGACCAACGGAATCGTTTTTTATTCGCGTGTTTCATCGTGGCCTCGAGGCAGGATGTTGAAAGAGATTTCCTTCCAGATGATTAACGATACGAGTACAAGAAAGACTCAAAGACTTTTCCGTAGTGCTTGAAATAATATTTTGCCCGATACCCGCGTAGTCAACTACATTAAATGATTTTCTGCTTGATCTGCCGAACAAAGTATACGATATGAATAAGTGGCAATGGTAATTTAACTTTTTATTTTAGCGGACTAACTAATTTTCTAATATTTTCTTTTTTTATGAATCAAGATAACATCAGAAACTGTTGCGTTTGCGATAATTGCTCGATCACTTTACCGTTATCGCATTTGTACGTTCGCACGAGAAGAAGAGATTCCAGCGCGCGAGTCCGAACCGCCCAAACAAAAATATTTGCAGTCGTGAACCTATTACCTGCCTTTCGCAATGCACCAGCTTCGATAAGGTTGGATAGCGAAAGTGCATGTAGCATCTCGAACAGCGTGGGAATAGCAACTTGTTTCTCCTACTACCATCTTTCTCTCAATTCCGAGGCGTGGATGGATCCCTTTCTAAGAGAGTTAAGTGCGTCGTTAGCATGACTCTTGCTATATTCCGCGGATAACGCGGTGAGGGTAAAAATGAAAATGCTTCTAGGGGAAAGGAGACGATCATGAATTTCAGCGCGCGTTAAATGTAACCCGTTTCTTCACATCTGCAAAGACATCGCGTAAAAGCATTGCTGCAATATAGAAAGCTACAACCGCGGAAGACAGGCTGGTTTAAAAAGGATTTATTAAATTAAATACTCGAATTAAAATTGATTTATTCGTTTTTTCACGATACTGATTCTTTCGTTCTTTCGTTTTATTTTTATACTTATACGTAAACAGTTACTCGTGGAAATAGCACATTTTGACAGTTTATATCTCATACATGTTGTATATAATTGCGGATAAAAAGGCTACAAGTTAAATGAAAATATTTTTTTTTTGTATTTTCTTTGAAGTCTTTTATGATTTATTAAATATCGAAGATATATAATTAAATGTAAATAATTTTCTTTATGTCACACGACAGTTCGTGATACGAGGTATACATACACATAATTGCAACACAAGTTGATAGAATTTATCTGATTTTTATATTTAATAAATTAGAAAATATATGGCGCAGTTTATAACGGTATTAATAAAAAAAAATATATTATAAATATATCTGCTCTATTGGAATTGGAATATATCTCTTCTATTGGAATGTTTTTAACGAAGTTTTCGCGTTTATTGATCAGCGTTGGAGACGTCATATTGGAGACCCGGAAGTGATTCTACGAGGGAGTATTTCGCACGAGGCACGTGTAAACGCAATATTTTACCGGCACCAATAGGTACGTGCCTGAACAACTACTCGCTAGGCGGACTTGCCCTTAAGCGACGCCTCCTATCGTTATTGTATTGTTAGAGGAGACAGCTAGCCGGTACGCACACACGATGCCGTCACTACGCTATGCTGTGCCACGCTAGTTTCTCGAACGATAAGAATGTGGCGTTTCCCCGTGGCAAACTCACGGGCCGGACAGCGTAGGCGCCTCCGCTCTGCCTCCGAACAATCAAATTTACTGCGAGCACAGAGGATTGTTCCTGTTATTTCAGCCCACTCCTGCGCGCGAACGTCCGCCAATCAATTTCTTCCTTTCCTTTTAAATAGGGAGATATTTTACACCTTTGAAGTCCCCTTGTTCAAACAAGATCTCTAGCTGTTCAATCGTTGAAAAAAAATTATACCCTTTGCATAAAGAAGATAAGAGTGTCGCAGGATGTTGAGGCTGATTTAGCTTTTAAGGAAGAGACTTTCGACAATCGACGTATTGTCACCGAGCATCAAAGGAAGTAGACGACTCCTCACTTCCTTTCTTTTTTTCGATCTACACCTGGCGTGAGACTTATCAAACGCATGACGGAGACCACCCACGGATATGTACACCCGAACCCAGGTGGAACCATTAGAGCGAAAGATCGGCGCATAGACGTCCGCATACGTAGCGCCAAGATGGTTAGTTCGGGGGGAGGAGGGGGAAGGGGATATCAAAAAGTCATATACTGCCATCAAGTTTCGTTCTGTACAATATCCTGCTTTTTTACGGCTAGCCATCTATTCTCCATGTGTACTTTGCGTAAAAAGCAGTTGAATAGTACGCTATACGATATTACGCCAACAATACATTGTTTCTCTCCCCTATAAAGAACATTAAATTTTCACGGTTTGTGAATTTATTTCCCCATGAGACTCCCAGGGTGCCCGAAGACGCCCCTCGAAGGCGCGTGCCATCAAATTCGAACGAGGCTCCCAATTAACTCGAGCACATGTCATGCACGTTGACTTCCTGCGGTTAAGAACTTCGCCGGAACATTGAGCGAAATGTTAAATTAGTCAAGTAGACGAGGTACAAAGGAAGTAGAATAAGAGGAATAAAACAGAGACAAACGGAGAACTTGTAATTATTGTACTTATTATTTTATTATTTTTACGTTTCCGGTCTACTTTTTAATAATAAATTCTATGTAAAAACAAATATTTTTCTATGTAATCTTTTATATAAAATTGTAAACTGTGTAGCGCGCATCGGATGGTTAATCGATTATTTACATAAGATCCGTCGGTGGTCGTGTCATCAAGATCATCATCGGTTGAATAATTCGAGAAGTCACTGGTCCGTAAAATGACTACCACCGTGGGCATCGTCGAGAACGAATGGAAGTTCGTTGGGGACGGCCCACAGTCAAGGGTTAGCAAAAGTCCGTTACAGTTATTTCTTAAAGCAATCATTCAGTCGAACACTCGGGAAACAACTAAGTAAAACGACTGGTAATCGATTTTAACGACGGCACACACACACACACACACACACACACACACACACACACACACACACACACACACACACACACGCACGCGCACACGCGCACACACACACACACACACACACACACACACACACACATACACACACATACATCATACGCATATCGTTTCAGTCTCGATAACATCAGAATTTAAAATTTTTTCCAAGTAGTTTAAATGAGCAAAATATAAATAAGTGCTATCGGGAAATTCTAATTATTTGTAATGCGTTTATCTATACTATCTATAAGCACAAGGTGACTCATGAACATTTTTATGTACATATTTATGAGTAATATCTAATATTACTTATCGATGAGTCATCACTCATTATCGCGTGGTCATATATAATTTTTTTAAATAAAAAAATTTCCAGCTCCAAGTTCAAAAATTGAAACGCGCAATTGAACGCGTTGTACTCGGGAGGAACGTATCAGCAACGCGAGAAAAACGAATAAAGAAACGAAATGAATAGACAGCAGATGTGTTAAATCGAAAATGCAGGCTTTATATGTACTTTCAAACTTGTGATAAGATACAGATGATCATTAAGGCACTTTTCTATTTTAAAATGCATTTAATTATGGAGCTATTACGCATCCCTCGAGGTCGTTTTGCGAACGATCAACCGCAATTTATTGTTGTCCATTTTAACTATTTGTGTCTCGGAGGGTCGCTCGTTTTCCTTAATTGCACGGCGCGACTGTACATTTAATTAGCTTTCTGATTGAGTCGATGAGAACAACAACCGCGCGTAACAGCGGGACATAATGATCGCCGCTGGATATTACGGAGGAACGGCTGCTTTATAGATACTGGTTTTACATTGCTTATCGTTCGCGGATTGCTAAATAAGTCGGCATCGACGACGTCGGCGTGGATTTTTTTCCTTTTCGACGTCGATTTTAATTTATTCAAGAAGGTAGCCCACGGTGCGGCCAACGTATCCCGAGCCCAATACTATTGTTAATCTTATTCGAGAGAATCGCTCGTAGGATCCAGTACGCATACGCTTTTCCGGTGAGGAAATCCGGCGTCAATATGTGACAAACAAAAGCAATAATCGATTTTCATGTTACTGTCGGTACTTTTGAACGGACACATATCTTCTAGGGGAGTTTCAAATCTACTCTTTCAAATCTACTTACCGTTCTGTAAGAGATCTATAAATAAGATTCTATAAAATTTTATATATAATCTATAAGAATATAATTATTTTAATATAATATTCCAAATAACAACATGGAGTATAATAATAATAATAAAGATAGATAAAATAATATAAATATAAATAATAATATAAATAAATAAAAATAAATAATAATATGGAATTATGATATTCTAATAAAAATATATTCTATTCTGTAAGATATAAAAAAAAAATCTGTTTCTATAAGAGATCAGCACTTTTTTGATCGGCCCATAAATCAACGCTCTATATTGTACGTAACATTAAGGTACACAGTGTATCCGTGCTTCTGATATTAAATTTTTATTGCCTTCCTGATCACATGTGAGATTACCGAGAAAGACGTGGGCCAGATTGAGGTGTTCCTTAAACGCCGAACTGTTTCGAACTCTGCCCGCGTCCAGCCCACGTTTTAGATTAGCGCTTCTGGACAATGCGAACGTACCGGGTGTTCGATTCGCCGCCGGTGCAGCCGGCGAAGCCTTTTTCTGTAACTGAGAGAAATCAGATTTTTCCGATTGTCTACCGCCGTATTCACCAGACACCCCGCGCGCAGCGTTCGTTCTCTTGGCTCGCCAGTAGCCAAGGCGGATTACAAGATGAGTCTATGGTGTAGGAATCGCATAGAGAGAACGCTTTTTGCTCGGCTCAAGGCCTCGGCGAGAGAAGATGTGAATGAATCTAGAACCTGTTTCTCCCCACAGGTTCTTCTCACACTTGCCCGACTTCTTCGCGCGGAGTCGCGCGATACGCGATAATTTTACTGAAAATAGAGTTACCAGCACTTTTTACTACCTTCGGATTTAGTACATATTGTAGTACAGGCGCTCCTCATTATCCCGTTTGGAAGCGAGCTCTTGCTTTCTTATTTTTTTTTTTTCCTTTTTCTTCCCCAATTCCAGCGCAACCACGCTGGGTTCTTATCCGCTTCGTCAAAATAGGCTGCAAATTGAGGCTGAAGGAAGCTCGCGGTCGAATGAAAACAAGAATGACAATATTATTGCCATTCGTTACTATTAATATCGCGATTATGTTATCAATAATACAATCGTTAAAGGGAAGAAACGGACGAATTAAGAGAGTGGGAGAGGTAAAGGGATTGTATTTCCGTGCAGGTAGCGCCACAGGCAATCGGTGCTCTTGTGATACCGGCAGTTTCGAGCGAGTCCTGCCGGTGAACGGGCTGAGCGAGCGGGGCTTCTTCCCTCTCGTCGATCGGTGGCAAATATCGGTGCGTCGCGTCCTCGGACCTGCCTTAGGTTTACTTCGAAACGGAGCGTGCGATACGGACGGTCGTACGGTAGTGTCGTCGACCGTCTTGTGCTTGTCAGAATCCACTTCCGGGTTCGCGCGCGGTATATAAAATCGAAAATTAAAAGATCCGCAGATCGGATTGGAGTCGATGACGCACCCGCTTTCATCTGCAAGACTATGTCTCCCGTTCCGGTTGAAAAAGAGTGACGTTCTTTGAAGGCAAGTCTTTGTTCACAGTATTTTCGCTTTTCTTCTCCTTCCACCTTACCTTCCACCCCATATGTTCCGCGCATTCGTTATTAATAAGTACCAGATCTTTGCCTTTTCCATTGTCTCTTCTCGATAAATCACTTCGATAGATTGATGAAGGATGGACATATTACACTCATTTTTATAATTTTTATATCTGCAATGAAAAAATTATGAAAAATTTACAGATTATTCTATGTAAATCGTATTTAAAAGTAATACGAAAAGTATAGCGGCAGAAATTGGTTGTTCCATAAATAAAAATTAAATTTTGATTATAAAAACAAAATGAATGATGATAATAAGTAAAATTAAACTTTATTTACAAGACAACTAGTTTTTGCATCACAATAAAACTTTACGTAAATAATCTTAAATACTCATATAAAATACTTATATAAAAGAATTGAGACTTTTGTCATCATTTTTTAATTATATTTATATTAAAACAGCTTTTTATTTAAATAACTTTATGTTTAAATAACTTTTGATTCACAAATTCTAAACCGCTGCAAGATTTTTGGAGATCTAGAATAATATATAGTTTTTTTTTTATTGTAAATATGAAAATAGACGTAATCCTTCAAATCTTCATTCTTTAAACAATCAAATAAACTTATATTTATCTAATTACACGGAATATAAGTTAGAAAATTAATTTTGATGAATCTATTACGTTAAATGATAAAAAAAAGTAATTTTTAGAATTATCTAATTATACAGAAATATTGTAATTTAGACATTTAATGATAAAATATGAAATATAATATTTTTGATATATATCATAATCGGGGATAATTTTTAAAGTTGTCTAATTATACAGAATATAATTCGGAGGATTGATTGACGAAACTACGATATCAGAGCGCTTCGTCTGCTCTCCATCGGAGAGCTGCTTTACATCCAGTCCAGTGCTTAATGCCTGCTAGATATCAACACATGCTTCTTTAGAGGACATTGACGTACACAAACGTCGTATACACAGACAGTTCCGCATAATTTAGAATTCCAACACATTAATCTTGCATATACTGTACGTATTCATAAGAGTCACATATATCTACAATGCTACCGGAGATTGTTGACTTTTGACTGGAGATTCCTGCTGTTGATAAATCTACAGTACTAAATTATCCCTACGATACAATTTGCTGGGTCTTAGTCGTGAAAAACAAACATCAGTTCATCTAAGAGTAAAATTCAGCTAAATATTATTTATCGGAGTGAATGTAATTGGCTGTGTTAAATAATTGTAGCCATATTTTAAAATATCATACTTTTATTTTAGAGCAGCATAAAAATTTTCTGTCATTTTTATGATGATCTTGTCTACAAATCGTACTCGCTAAGCTAAGGAGATGCAAAAATTTGGAGTACCGCAGTTCTTACTGTTGCGTAACGGAACATGCTGAAGCATTTTAGCGACCATCTAACGTTCGTCTTTAATTCAATCCTTGAAATATAGAATAAATTAAAATTTGCAATCTTGTATAATAGCCATTAATTCTTTAATTACAAACTTTTTACAAACGGATTACAAACTAGATTTTTTTATTCTATTGTACAGAGAGATAAATATGTTTAAAACGGAAAAAGGTCACAATGAAATAAAACAAAAAACCTGCTACCCATGATATTACTACAATGGCCGCGATACATAAATCTAAGTATACGAGTATCTAGTCTTCATCGTTAAATGTAATAAAAACGTGAGCAATTTTATCTAAATTATTATTTATCGTTAATATCATATTATTGACGAAGGTCAAGGTTTTCCAGGTCATCCTAGGCATTACTAACGACATATCATTACACTTTTCTCATAGTACTTGAACGAGCACTTGGATAACGTTAACCCTTTCACTGTGGCAATGATCCGTGACCAAGAAGCGGCGATGTCCACGGTATATCGAGTACATGCGCGAAGTGCATATACGAAGTAAATCTCATTGCTAATGTGTTGTACGCTATGTTCTGCGCATTGCGCATTGCATATCTCCAAACGGTACGTTCAGATGATAAATATTCCGCAAATCGATACGAGCATCGCATCGTGAATAAAACATATAACGCACCTCGATGCGATAACATTCCAATTCGCGTATGATAAATGTGGTAAGGTATCTATCGCAAAATCGTTTTCTTCTTTCTTCTTCTTTTTTTTTTTTTTTTTTTTTACGTAACGCCGCATCATTTTGCGGCGAGCTTTAATGTCGCAAGTCACGCGTAACCCATTTCTCGCTCGATCGTATCGACAATGTTAATACAAACAACGTAATTAACTGTCAGATGTACGCAGTGTGCTATGCATGCACCGCGAACTCACCTATTTCAAGATAACGGTATAAGATCGTAAGCGATGCGCGAGATGCATTACAGTTATGCAGTATGCCTGCTTTATTCCGCGGGATTAAACACGCCCCTTTTAACACTTTGACGGACAGCCGAGAAATGTGATATTAAATAAGAGTATATAAGTATTCGAAAGAGTACCTACATGCGCGATCGATGCACGGGGCGTATTTAGAAATTACGTAAGACGCTTTATGTAACGTACGTATTAATGTACCCTTTTTATAAAATTTTAATTGGGAAGGGTCCTTCCACCCCTCATAACGAAAAAACACAAGGGCGCGCAGGTGCATATATTTTTACCCTCTGTACGGTATTCGTGATTACACGTGTATTTATATCAAACCGTACCTCATCATTTCCATGCATCGCGAGGAGAAATCGAAGTTTATATATACGGCTTTTTGAACTTTATCTCACTCATTTGTATTTTAAATAATATTTTTAAAAATGGATAAAAATTCAGTACAAAGGAAATGTCAGTAAAAGTATATAGTTGTATTTGTAAATGCATTTGTTTCTGATGAAATAATTTTGGCCTGAATCTTTTTGATGTACATGATTATCGATCGACTCGCAACTTTTTTCATTAAATCTACTGTTCGCTGTTCGGAAAAAAGATGTGTTTGCTTTATTCATATATAGCGAATGTGTGCCAGACTGGTGTGTTCGAGGACACACTCGGCCTCGGGGCCCGATAGTTTTACTTTCTACGAGACGCCGTTCGATGAAGAGTAAAAAAATATGGGAGGGATACGGGAATTTTAGGGAGAGGAGAGAAAAGAGAGAAAGATATCTGTCGGACGACCGAGATATTTACCGCATTTTACATCGTCGGTGCGTGACACCGATTTCATTCCTCCGACCGATACGTCGGATTGAACTTGTACTCTTTCAGTGCCGAAAGCTTAGTTGCTCGAGCGAATATTGAAGAGACCGGATTTCGAGACCGGATTTCTAGTCGTGTATAAAAAAAGAAGTTATAATTACCGGTCTTTTGTTATTACGTAGAGCCACACGTATAATCGATGAAATGATGAGGGTGATGGGTGGCTATTGGCCCTCGTTTGCAAGGACAATGGACATCTGCTCCCTGGCACACGCAGCCATTTCCCGAAAGGCACGGCAGGTTCCCATGGCTGGCTGAGAGTCAGGTGTGCCTAACAGTGCAGACGTGAAAGCGCGAGCCCTGCAAAGAGCGTATCAGACACCCGCATCTCTCTTTCTATTTCTGTTTATACGTTTGCACATAACTGTCCTTATAAATCCCGTATTTAAGCGAATAACATAAATTTTCGAGCTACGACGAGCTGCGGAACCGCCAGCAGGGCTCTCTGTCTTGAAAGCATATTTTTGTAATTTGCCAGTCTTTCGTTAGAAATAAAAGGCTTATCTTGCGAAAGAGTAGTATTTACGTGGGTGTTAATTTTACGTTCCGTATTTGGTGGCATCGAGTTCATCGGAAAATAAAGAGGCTGTGTTGTAATCCAAGTCCAAATTAGGACTTCGCTCTGACTCCGCTATGCTAACAGCATGTTTTGACTCACTGTTACTCGATAACAGTCCAAAGTAATACTTTCATGTAAATAAAATTATGAATGGAAATATAAAATTGTTGCTCCTTTTTTGCGAAAATTATCTATAATAGAATCGATAGGAGGATTCTATTTATATGCGTAACTTGATAATAGGAAACTTAATTTATACTTTTACAAACGAGCCGAAAAGCAATACTGTCATACACTTTTACAACATTTTTGTAAATATAGATACAAACATATTTATTTCAGTTATTTAGGACAAAGAGTTTTGTTCATTGCGAAACAAGTAGATCCGTATCGTCATCGAACTTGCAATCGCGTAGATCGCGACCGAAGATATCGACCGTTAGCTTAGTCTCCTTCAGATATTCTCTCAACTAATACTTTCTTAAGCTTAAACTTTAATTTCACGCAGATGCATCCTCTTTTGAACGATAGCGCGATAATAATAGGACAATATATCTTGAAACTTTTATCGCACATTCAAGATTGTATCACTGTCGTCATCGATATTTTTATTCATTATTTTTTTTTTATAAAAACTGGTTTCCCACTGAACAGTATTAAAATATGCAAATGTAATTATATCCGTCTAATAGACGTGAAAGACAATTCTTTATGGAACAAATCGCGTAGAAGAGGAGATGCGGTGCAAACGCGACGTGAAAAAAGGAAAAAGAAAAATAGGGAATAGGAGGAAGAGAACCGCATAAACCGGGTTCGTTGTCCGATTACCTACCTGCGATGCTCTTCTCGCGGTTCATTCTGCTCCTTTTTTTATTCAAAAACGCGGAACACACACATATGGGCGAGCGACAGATGTACATATGCGATGGCGACCGTTTTGTGGACGAGGGCTGACGTCACCCGACGACAAACCTTTCAGGGAAGTCCGAGGCTGTCTCGCAAAGCCTCCACCTTTCCCTTCCACGTTTCTCTCCTTTCTTTGCTTTTCTTACTGGTCTACGTACAGGGTGTTCCGTAGAAATTACCGTAGTCGATACCGTAGGACTTTTAAATTTAAGACGCGTTTCTCTCGCTCTCGCGGTGTAATTTTCAGAATTACATGAGCATTTATGATGAATGGGATACTACGCTGAAAGGAAAAATAAAAAATTGTAGTCATACGGTTGTTGGTAATACGTAATTATTAAGTGTGTGAAATCTATTACTTACATCTCCACCTCTTTGAATGCCGCATCATATACGCTATGATTTATCTTATTAGTTAGTAGGTAATTTTACTTGCAGCACACACCTCTTTCACGATGCGTCTATTCAAACGTTATATAGCCGACACGAGCCCGCAGCTCGTTTCGGCTGTACCTATATCTCAAGACGTTGCGGCTACGAATAATGCCGAGAGTAATGCGGCATCCCAGAAATCGGAGAAGTCGAGGACGGATGATCGATTGGAAGGTTCTCTTCCAGTCAAAGAAGACGCCGACGTGCAACAGGAATCGACGGACTCCTCTAATGTTCTAATTCGTAAAGGTAGGAATATATTAAAGTAGCAACATTTGTGTGCGTTACAATTCATACGGTATCCGAATTTTTATCATACCACTCGTCATAATAAAATTAAGCTTAATTTTGATGTAAATTCGATGATTTTAAAATTGATTGCACCTTTGCCCCCCCCCCCCTCCCCCCCACTCGAAAGGAATCTCAACGTGGGGACGAAAGATGGGTCGACGATGGGATCAAATGAAGAGATCGGATAGCTCCGAATTGCTTTCAGTGCCGCGACGGCGGCGACGGTGGAGCCCACATCGGAAAAGCGGCTACGATGAAACCCCAAACGAGAAAGAAAACGTAATGTCGACGTTACATAACAGTACTTTAACATGCATTACGCTGCATGTTAGCTTCAGCTAAGATGCGATGAATAAAGCTTTCCGAGAGACGTTATCCTGAATAATTAACATTTTCAGGGTAATAGCGAACTTCCCAGGCCAAAAAGGATTCCCAGGGTAGAATCGTTGAGAAACCTCTTTAGGACTAGCGGCGATCATTCTCTTAACGGCAAGAGTTCTACGAGAAGCGCGACGATACAGGAGGAGGATACAGTCGTCAGCCATTGCCCAATGGGGAAAACTCTGAGCGAAGGAGCGATCAGGAAGATCCCGTTTCGAGATATCTGCTCCGAGAATTTCGACGATCACGAATTTTCTGGGATCAATCGGGAAATGTTTCTCCGTCAAAAGAAATTACAGCTGAATCGTAGCATACAGGATCTTCAAGAGCAACAACGGGTCTTGGATTACATACTTAAGAATCACGAGACGAAAGCGCGTCAGAGTGACGCGTTGACAAGAGCAACACCGGAGAACGCGAATTCGAGAACTTTGGGCGAAACGAAAAATGGCACTTCGATACGAATGCCTGATCGCCAATCCACCAGTAATGCGAATATCAAGGAAACTAAAGGAAATCTGTTTCCCCAAGGATTATCTTCCGGCTCGCTGACCGGTCTAGAAGATCTACTGAGCAATTTGCGCATAGGTTGCGATGAAAGTGGCTACGATTCCGATAGTACGCGAGCCGGCGCGGATTCACCGGACAGTGAAAAATCGGTGGTGCCTTCTTTGTTGAAGCCGCGCAGTTTCTCAGTAACATCGGACGACTATCGCGGTATCGACTTATCGAGATTCGGCGGTACCTCGCGGAAAATAAATGCACGCGCGGTAATCGAATCATCCGAAACGTGTGTTTCAGAGAAGATCGACACCGCTGATGTCGATGTCGCGACGAATGATTCTATCTTTAACAATTCGACCACGACTCAATCCACTATGTTAATGCCCGAGGAGGACGATACAGATAGCTGCGATGAAGACACCTTTGCTGATTTTTTAGAATATCAATCGGATTTAATGAGAGTTCATTCTAAAACGGAAGCAGATCTCTTGCCAAAATCTAAAGAGAGTTTAATGAGAGCAGAGTCCACAGCTCCTGGTCTGTTCGAGGATTTAACGAAACTCCAAATGATAAAACGTAACGATTCCGACGCCACACTGATGCAATGTGACGATGTCGATATGCATGGCATTGATGATGCCAGAATGAAAGTCAATTCCGATGAGGGGAAACGTTGCGTGACGCCGGAAAATTATATTAACGTATCTCAGAAAGCTAAATTTCAAAATTCCCTGAAGGACAAGAAGTCCAAAAGTCAAAAATGTTCAAGTCCAAGTGTATTACACCTCTTAGACTATGCAGCGTCTCCGTGCAAAGACAGTCCGCCGGCTAGCAAAATTCATTCAAAATTCATTCATTCTGATGCGATAACCAACCCTTTACGATATTACAGCCCAAAGAGATCGCGTTCCACTCTAGAACTCGATATGTTGGACGTGACGAGAAACGTGGCGAAAAAAGCCGTGACAGTCGGCACTTGCGAGTCCTCGATTCCTAATATTTCCGCTACCAAATCCGTCACCGCCGCTAATAAAATCCTAATACGACGTGAACTGAAAACGATGAAGCTGACGGTGAACCATCCGGCGGGTCTCGGTATTTCGGTTGAACGACGCGAGGCAGCCAGGCCATTCTACGTGATCGCCAAGATGGATCCCAATGGCGAGGCGGCTAGGTCGAAGCAGTTCCGCATTGGTGACGAGATTGTTCGAGTCTGCGGACGTAGAATACGCGGTATGTCGATGGCGGAGGCGCGAAACGCTTTGCGGAGCTGCGTCGGCACGGTCGAACTGCAGATTGCGAGAGAACCGAATACAACTTTTGGCGAGGAGATTGGCGACACCTGGGGAAACGCCTTGACGCGAACACGAAGCGATCCCGACGCGTGGATCCCGAAGAGTAAAAGAACCGAGTCAGCTTCCTTCGACGATGCATCATCTTCGACGAATGCTGGAATCTCCTCCGTCGTTGACGATGCGACTGTCAGTCTCCAAAAAATGACGGGTATGAAGAAGTTCCAAGTCGTGAGGAAACGAAGTGCCGAAGCGTCCAACGTTCGACGAGGATCCAGTTTATCTATCGATCTTCTGACGATCGTACTAGAAAAGGGCGCGCCAAAGAAATTGGGCTTTTCCATTGTCGGCGGTGTGGATAGCAATAAAGGGCGTATGGGTATCTTCGTGAAGGATATTATGCCTAGCGGACAAGCTGCGGAAGAAGGTATCGTATTTCTTGCAACAAAAATAAATACGATTCTATTTATTAATGTAAAATTAATAAATTTATGAAAATGTAGAAAAATTATGATGGGATAATACGAATGGGAAACAATTTCTGTAGCAATCTACCTGTAATGTTGAAGGTACTCTGAGAGTAGGAGATGAAATTTTAGCGATCAATGGCTCCTCATTGGATGGACTGACGCATGCCAAAGCGTTACAAATGTTCAAGAGTGCCAAAGCTGGGAACTTGATACTTCACGTCGCCCGAAGAGATCCAACGCATAAACGGTTGTGTCACGCAAGCCATGCAATTTAGACTAATTTAGCTATTAACACGGTTAGTTTTTGCTTTAACTCTATTAACAATGATTGACAAGCCTATTTACAATCTTTGTTCGCTTTCTGCTTTCAATGCTGTCATAAAATATGTGAACAAAAGTTTTTTTAACAAAAGTTTTTCTATGTTACAGATACGTTACACAATCAAAGTCGTACGATTGCCTCGATAAATTAACGAAGTCCGCCGACGAATGATACTATTGCCATTGTGGTCATTAATTATATTATTATAATTTAAAATATTCTAAAAAAATGAATTACTCTTCGAGATGTTACGGAATTGATTACTATTGAGGAATTGATTACTATTACTATACAATTTTCTAAACTTTTTGGATTTATTAAGTTTAAAATTTACATCTAAAGATTACAAAATAATTATAAAAAAATTTACATTAGAAAATTGAACCATCGATATTTTGCGTTCTAAATATTTCACGCATTTCAGTTAACAACTTAATATATTTTCAATAATGTTTCGTATACAGAGTTGTGTATATAGATCGTAATTGAACTCTAATTGTGATATCAATTAATTATAAATAATATACTTTCATAAATAATAATTATACTTTCATAAATACTGTAATATATTTTCATCGAATAATATTTATAATATCTTTTTTCTAATACCTTTTTGATAAATAAGAACATTTTGCATTATATGCATTAAATTCGAATTTTCTAAACAAGATCTCAAAGATTAAAAGCAGTCTGTATTTATTTTATATGTCTTTTTCATATTTAATTAATTTTGTTTAGAAAGAAGAGAAAGATAAATTTTGCAAAATAATTATTAAATTATATTGCTATTGAAACATTTTCATTTCTTTCTTCAGAACACAACGAGATATATCTAGATATGAACATTATATTCTAATGTTAAAGAAATGTTAAGTAAAATAATCAAATAGAATTAGTTAAAGATAATAATTATACGCAGCTTCATATAGCCATGTCCTGTTAGATGTGGTACGCTAACAGCTTGGAATATGGTTTGACTTAACAGCATCGTGGGATTTAACAATGTTTTTATGTAAAAACAATATATTCTTGTGTAAATCGATCTACACGAACACTAAAAAGCTAATTAGTTGTGTCTGAAAATGCGTCATCAATTGCAAGAAATGTTACTACTATTAGCAATCCTCATTAAGTTACATTATTAAGAGACTGACATTACGAATGTCTACCTGCAAAATGCTGTGATATTGATTGTAGTCGCATTGGTCGATATTGTATGAGTTGTATATTTAATAATAAATGTGATTTTGTTAAAATAAAATCTTTAGCAAGCTATCTTCTTTCAATTAAATTAACACTTTATGTCCATTACACAAAGTAAAACATAACTATTTTTAAATTTTTATCTACAATTTATTGATTTGAATCGAAGACATTAGTGAAGGATTTGTTAAGCAGATAATTTTAATTAATTTTTAAACGATAAGAACGCCGTGAAGTAAGATACGCCCGTTCGTACTACCTTAAAATAATTAAAAATATATAAGTCATTTCTTCCACACATAACAAATTAGTTTTACAGACTTTCTCACACTTACTGTAGCGAAGACCGTCATTGACAACGGAAACAAATTACCTGCTGTCAGTTTGGATGGCACAACACTTCTGTAAAGAATTATGATTAACAATGATCTTAGTCTTGGTGAGAACTTATACCATTCTGCTGCATACCTGAAAGAATATATTTTTAAAAATTATTTTTTATTCAGATTCTAAATTATTTTTTTTCCATTAAACAATGCAAACTCTAAATCTAATATAAATTTGCAAAATTTAATTCTTTTAAGTAAAATCGACGCAGTTTTATTAAATGCAAAAAAAAACCTTGTTTCTCCTGTCATAGATATTCGAATTCTGGGACATTCTACTTTTATATAATATATCTTGTGCATATTATAAATAAGAATTATTTTTGTTATTTATAATTCTACTTCAATTATTATATATATATATTTTTTTTTTCAATTTATTTCTAGATTTTTAAATATATTGAAAACAAAAATTTACGAGAATATAAAATAATTATTACGCTCGATGAAATATATTCTGACTTTCATCCATTAATTTCTGGCCAGAATAACACACGATTATCAATTGCAGCAGCGCTCCCATGATTATAAATGTAAATCTAATCATTTCTTCCAGTTGGTCTAACACATAGACAATCTATAATACATATATCAAAGATATTATGTATCCATTCGCCATCTGAAATATAATTATATTTTCACGAATTTTATAAATTATTATAAAATGTAATATATTAATGCCGATTATTGAAAAGTTAAATATTTAAGAACGATGTATAATAATATTAATGCTTACTCGAACTCCAAGCAGACTGAAGATTGCACCGATTAATAATGAGAAACTAATTCCAACAATTTTGTGTGTGTCATTCAATATATTGACATACCTATAATTATTTTAATTAATTACATCTTTTATTATGTATGTTCATATTATTTTTTTTTTTTTTGTAAAAAAATAGCTTCAAAAGATTGCTTAAAAAATCAAAGAGAAGAGAAATCTTACTCCAAAGCAAGTTGGTGTTTCTTTAAACATACGATATACTCCCGATATATCATTTCCTCGCTGAACATTTTATATCCCACATTCTTGCAACGTCCGACGTTATCGCCAATATGTACATTCGATATTACGTTCTCAACTTGTTGACTGGAATACAATTCTCGTGATATTTTACGAAAAATTATCACGAACATTATATGCGGTTCTATAAAGTTGGCAGCATTTTTTTTTTAATTTTGAAAAAATAAATAAAATTCTGATTATGAAAATAGCCCCCTCCCTCTCTATATCTTTATAATATTTTAATCGGTGAAACTTTTCCTAAAATCGATTATATGAACTCTAAAGAAAGTAAGACACAGAATTCTTCGAGCTTAAAATAGCATTCTATGTATTTTCTTTAAATTTTAAAAAAAAGGTAGACTTTACTTCAACTTTACAGAAATTCGTAGAGAAATCTTGAGCCGTATTTACCCAATAAGTTCAAATAAACTGCATGCATGCGCGGTACACGTTATGTGCATGGTATCAACAGCTACCATAATGGTCATACCCACTATGATCATAATAGAGGTGTACAGGAAGATTGATGTAAAATACTTATCTTGATCTACTCCGTATTCACTGTATATTGCGATATGTCGCGGACGTGACTTATTAAGAGGTAATACGATATCAAGAAGCATTGGTCCTATCGAGGGTATTGTTATAAACATTGACATCATGACATATATCAATACTATAAATTTGAAATATATATATTATTTCAATAATATCCTTATACATGCAAAGTACAATTTTTATATTATTTAGTATTTCTTAGTATTATTTAATATATTTTTAGTATTATTATTATTATTATTATTATTATGTAATCTTCGTCTTTCTTAGCTTACTTACTCGAATAAAGTACTACAAATTTTTGCGATATATGAGAATAAGTTTTCAAAATTCGAACTTCCAAATCGTTCGTAAATATATTCCAATGGTTTTCCATGATTTCGTATAAACGACGAAACTAATAAAGTAATAAACACATATCAAAACGAATGAATATGTACGTGTATAAGAAATTTATTTAAATAAAAATTAATACAAAAATTTATAATTCGCGTTGATGTTTTAAATGTTTCTTACCTTGTCGCGATACCAAAGCTGATTTAATAACTTTACGAGAAAAGCTATCGTTACAACCATCTGATATAAACTGTCAAAAATTATTTGCCCATTGTGTCTGTGTTTATACAACGTTAATATCTACGGATAAATTATATTACAATATATTAATAAAGAAAAAAAGTAATATCTTTTAGCGTGATATAGCGCTTTTAAGGATTTTAATTAAATTAAAATATATTAATCGTATTACCTCGAATGGCAAGTAACTTATTTCAAGTATAAAGCAGAATAGTGGTAACATACGTCTCGCCAATTTAGATTGGAAGGGCCAGAGTCCCAAGCATGACAAAAATATTTTATTGATATTGTGCTCTCGAAGTATATTTACTAGCATAATTCACTTGCTTGCAGTTTGCCTGCTTAAGAACGACTACGATGGAAATGAGGGAGCGTAGCGCGTGCACATCAATCGATCTGAGGACAAGTTGGAACGATCGCAGAACTTGTAAAATTACGGGATGTCACTTATCGTCGAAGCACAGACCAATTATTTATGTTCCGATGACCAGATACTATATTTTTCGTAAACTGTAATTTTTTGCGCGTCTCTTCCAAGTGACATTTGCACGCTGATGTCGCGTGACACGACAAATAATCGAGTGTATGAGAATAACATAACAATGGAATTGGAAAGAACGTGCTTCATCTTGTTTTAAAATTGCCAATATTTTTTTATTTCTTTATACCTTCTAGCTCGAGTTGTAATTTCAATAAACGCAAATCCAGTCCGGTTTTGAATACTCGAAAAAAAAAAAACAATATATTTTTGTAGTTTTCTATACATCTTAATACATATCGCTCAACTATATCGCCATCTTATTCATAATATAAGGTCTCTGTAAGGCATTATATATGCCCACTTTTATGTACGCCTCTCGTATATCTAGACATCTTTTGATAAGGCATTCAATCCTCAAACTATTTATAGAGTACAGTAATAACGCGTCGCGACCGCAGTTGTAATTCAACAGTGCTCGCTTAAAGATGCAATTTCAAAGGGATTCGCGAATCTGCGCTTTTATAAGTCGAAGAACGGTCCTTGCAAATAGCATCCGACCGGCCACACTGGTTGTAAGAGATGAAAGAATACAAGAAATATCATACGACACCGGTGAAGACGTGGTACAATATTTATCACAGGCAAGTATAATCACTCGGCCACGTATAAATCATTCGGGACGGGAAACGAATGCGAATCGACGTACGTTTCAGAAATATCCCGGCATTCTATTTCACGATTGCGGCTCGTTAGTGCTAATGCCTGGAATAATAGACTCCCACGTGCATGTAAATGAGCCCGGAAGAACCGAATGGGAAGGATTTCACACCGCAACACGAGCGGCCGCGGCTGGCGGTGTCACCACGATCGCGGATATGCCTTTGTAATAATAATCCACGTTCTTCCCCTTTAACGATTGTCTGAACGGCGAAATTACCTTCGGACGTGCATATCTATTTTCTATCTTATAGGAATTCTATTCCGCCCACCACTACTTTGAACAATCTCAAAATTAAAGCCAGAGAAGCGCACTCGAAGATATTTGTAGATGTCGCATTCTGGGGCGGTGTGATACCAGGAAATCAGGTACGTTTTGCAAATTTTTAGATAAATACATATATTTAGAATGCGAAATGCATACGAACGTATACAAAACTATTTTCGAAAAACAAGGGCAATTGTTCTGAACTGTCAATTGGAAATTCGGATAAATCAATCCTTCAACGACAGAAATGCCGTAAAATAAGACATACCTGTTCGTACCACCTTAAATTGAATATCAAAACGCGTAAGTTATTATTCACAAATTGCATATGAAATTATCTACTTACCGCGGCATAAGTCGACATTGATAACGGAAATAATTTACCTACACTTAAACTGCACGGCACGAAACTTCTATAAAGAGTTATAATTAGCAATGACTTCAGCCTCGGTGAGAATAAATACCATTCTGTTGCATATCTGAAAAATTGAGATCTAAGATCTTTTAGCGAATTTTATTTGAGAGAGAGAGAGAGATTTAACAAACAACAAATATGATTGAAATTAAAATTGAAATTATTATTTATTTATTATATAAAATTTTTTCAGCAAAATTATATTTTAAAATACGCATTTGTAAATGCAAATATGTTTAAGAATATAAAATAATTATTACGCTCGATGGAATATATTCTGACTTTCGTCCATTAATTTCTGACCAGAATAACACATGATCATCAATTGCAGTAACGCTCCCATAATAATAAATGTAAATCTGATCATTTCATCGAGTTGATCTAACACATAAACGATCTATAATATAATCAAAATATAATCAAAAATATTAATAAATAAATATGAGTAATAATATAATGAATTCTATTATTAGAATATTATGTTTTTATATTTTTCTATTTTATTCAAGATAAATTAATAAAATTTTATTTTATCCGAGAGTTAATAAAAAGTATTGTTGCAATAATTTATTTACTTTACCGTTAAATCTTGTTGAAAAATAATTATTTAATACTTACTCGAACTCCAATCAGACTTAAAGTTGCACCAATCAAAAATAAAAAAAATATCGCAACCGTTTGATGTGTCGAATTCAATATGTCAACATATCTAAAAATCACAACAATATCATACTTTTGACAATTTGTAGTATGTGCGTTATATACAGTAGCTCCTGAAAAAAAAAGTGCCGAAACTCGGCTTACTTTATGGCAAGCTGATATTTTTTTAAACACGTAACGTATTCCTGGTATATCGCTTGCTCTTTTGATAATATAACTTCTTTACTTTCATAACGTTCACATTTCTCCGTACGTAATGTCATCGTGATATTTTCAATTTGCTCGCTGTGAAATACTTATGATTTTTATATTATTATATTCCTCAAAATAGTCCAAGTATTTATCATATACATTGCCTGCGATCACTTACCCAATAATTGAGAATAAGCTACACGCATGAATGGTACATGTAAAGTGCAGTGTATCGGCGCACACCATAATGCTCATACCCACCACAATTATAGCAGAAATATAACAGAAAATTGGCACGAAGTACTCGTCTGTATCTACTCTAAATTCAATCTCGAGTGCTAAGACTCGTGGACGCGATTCGTTAAGAGGTAATACGATATCTAGGAACACCGGTGTCAATGGGATTATTATAAACATTGAACTTAGAAGGTACATCATAGCTGCAATTTCGTGAAAGACATGCTTTCTGCGTTAATTTTATTTTACACATGTGTCTCGCAATTATCATTATTCTTGGTCTTGTCATCTTCTAAAAATTATGTAATTATGTTTATTACATACTTACTTGAATAAAATATCGAAAATTTTCGCGATATGGTAGAATAATTTTTTAGAATACGAACTTCTAATTCATCCGTGAAAATCTCCCAATGATCATTCATGGCTTCGTACAAACAACGAAACTGATTGTAATAATATATATTAATAAAAATTTTATTGGGATAGTGATTTTGAAAAATGGTGGATGGTGCACATATCGTTTAGAAAGTTTACCTTATCCCGATTCCAAATTTCATTCCATAATCTTACTATAAAGGCGGTTGTTATGACAATTTGATAGCAACCTTCAAAAATCATTTGCGCATCGTCTCGGTGATCATACAACAATAATATCTACGTGTAATGTCAATTTTTTAACCGAAACACATGTGACAAAACAATTATATTGTGACTTTTTGAACATTGGTTGATACACATTACCTCGAACGGATAAAAACTTATTTCAAGTACAAGACAAAAGATTGGTAACGAATTTCTCACAAGCTTACTTTGGAACGGCCAAAGGCCTAAGCGTGACAAAAATATCTTATTAACATTATATTCTCGTAAGAAATGCACCAACATCATATCTTGTTTTCTGTTTAGTGGCTACGATATAAATGACGCGTACAACAATATCGACCCTCTGTTAAATTCAAGCTGTCAGAAATCATCAATATGAGATGACATTTTTTTCTTCCTCATATTCCAAATAGTATCGTCTTATTTTTTTCATATCACGTATTAAAGTAATAATATTGCGTGTTTCGCGAATAATAACTATGAGAGTGAGAACGCACCTTCTGTGCCGCTTTATTGATCGGGCGCTTTCTTTACGAACACCATTATTAGCATTGCGATTGTCAATAAGCGCAGGTGCGATTGTTAAAGTGCTTTCCGTGCCAAGCAAAATCTAAGTATTTTTTTTTTATTAATATACAGTTAATCAAAAGTCATAACATAAACATTTCAGCAAAATTTAGAAAGCTCTACAAAATATACGCTGTTAATCCCTGAGTGATAAGAATGTGGTGAAATAAGACATGCTCGCCCGCAACACCTTAAATCAAAAACAAGCATGCACATATAAGTTATTTTTTTGTTATATGAAAGTTATAAATTTATATTTATAATGTGTTATAAATATAAATTTATAACTTTCATAAATTTAAATTTAATTTAAATTTATTTACCATAGCGTAAGTAGTCATTGACAATGGAATTATATTACCAGCTGTTAAGCTGCAAGGTATAAAACTTCTATGAAGAGTTATAATCAACAGCGATTTTAATCTCGGTGAAAATTTATACCATTCCGCGGCGTATCTAGAAATATAATTTTAAAAGATGATTATCTAGAAATATAAATTTAAAAGATGATTGCTATATAAGTTTTTTATAAATAATTAATATATAATTAATTGTATTTTATTAAAAGATTAAGCTTTTATTTTTTTTCTAAAAATATAATTTTAAAAAAATATAAAAAATATAAATTTACATAACAGTCATAAATTTATAGATAAGTATAATAAATTATAAATTAATTTTTCAGGAAAACGATTACATGAAATTTATGTATAAAGTGTAATAATATATCTATATATAATTACATATATGAACAGTATGTATGTGTGTGTGTTTCATGCACAATATAAAAAGACAAAAGCGTCACATTAATATATTACTATAAAGAAAAAACTTGCTTCATTGAGTTTAAAATACAATAAGTCACATTATTAATTTTTTATTCTTATTTTGGAATAAAATTAAATGTTTCGTGTGAATTTTTAGATATTAAAAACGATAGTTTATGTACTTAGATAGTTTATGTAGTTTATGTTATGATTTAAAGAAAACAAGTTATAAAGGTTGTAAAAATATATAAAATAATTACATAATTATACATAAAAGAATATGTAATATATGTAATTTTATTACGCTTTGTTATATAATTATATAAACATGTATATAATTGTAATTTGTTATACTTGAATGCAATGAAAATTTTAAACAATTGTTCAAAAAATAAAAGTCGATTCAAGTTCTCAGAATTTTTATTTGTAATTCTTTAACGTGGATAAGCAGTTAAATATGTGCTCTTTTACATACAATAAAATATTGTTATTTTAAAGTAATTGTTATTACAAATCCTGATGCGAAAAATTTAAAAATTAGATTTGTAAAAACTTCTAAAAAGAATTCCAAATTCTATGTACGAAGTATCTAATTTTGTTCCGCGATTAAAAAATTTTTTTTTTATAAGTTAATATTATTTATAAGAAATTTATAAAAAGATTATTTTAAGTAAACTTTTAAATAAGAAATGTTATACAGAATTTTACAATACGTATAAATATATAAGCAACAATATACAAAAATATATACATAAACAACAATTGGGCATAGCTCATAGTATCAAATATAGCTCGTAGTAAGAAAATTCTTACATTCGATGGAACACGTTCTGACTTTCATCTATCAACATTTGACCAAAATAACATAAGACCAGGAGTTGTACTAACATTCCTATGATCCCAAAACTATACCTTATCGCTTCTTCTAATTGATCCAATACAGATACAACCTATAATGTATGAAATGTGGTATAAAAGAAACATATTTTTAAAATTAAAATTTTATTTATTAATAACAATCTGTTAATTTTGTCTTTTCTTAGTAAAAAATAAATATTATGTAAACAGTTCACAATAATTACTCACTCTAACTCCAACCAGACTTATAAACGCAGCAATTAAAAACAACAAAATTAGTGCTGTCGTTCGATATATCGAATTTAGTAAATCGACAAATCTATGGAATATAAATAATATATTAACATATTAGAAACACAGATTGTGGCAAGACTATTTAGAAAAAAAACTATTTACTGTAAAGCAAGCTGGTATTTTTTTAAACATATAACATATTCTTGATATATTGTTTGCTCGCATGTTGATTTGGAACAGCTTTCGTTAATGTTCTCATTGATGATCAATTTTGATATTATATTCTCGAATTGCTGACTGTAAAAAAGTTCTTATCATATTTTGAAATCAAATTGAAAAAATTATCTGTATACATACCTGATGATCGAAAATAAACTACAAGCATGAACAGTGCGAGTAACATGTACACTATCGGTACCAACTATAATCATCACACCTGCCATGATTACACTCGTACTATAGCATAATAATGGTACAAAATACTTGTCCTTATCTATTATCCAGTCTATAGAAATCGCGAAAACTCGTGGTCGTGACTCATTAAAGGGTCGTACAATATCAAATAAAACCGGTTTAAGTGGAACAATTATAAATATTGCTGACATAGAATAGATTATTGCTGTAATTTTACAATAAAATTACATTTTGTATAAATTGTATAATTAAGAAAATTAAAATCAATATTTTCTTAGCAAAAATATTTGTATGAAATTTATCGACACAAATAATTTGTTTTCTAAAGTTTTTATTAAATTTATATCTACGTTTTAACTTCATAGCGTTACTCAATCTGTATGCTCTTTCTGTACATACTTACTTAAATAAAATATTGAAAATTTTCGCGATGTGATAGAATAATCTTTTAGAATACTCCTTTCAAATTCACTGGTAAATATATTCCAATGCTTCTCCATGGTTTCGTATAAACGTTGTATCTGATCGTGCCAAAATTATTTTTTTGGAATAATAATTAAAAAATCATGAATAAGTTAATGTTCTTTATATACATACCTTATCGCGGTTTAAAAACTCATTCAATAATTTAATGATGAACATAGCTAATGAGACAATATGATAAAAAGTTTCAAAAGTCACTTGAGTATCTTCCCAATAATTGTATAACACTGATACCTAAATGTAATGTTTATTATAACATGTTAGATAAAATATCGCAAATGTAAATGTAAAAAATAGATTTAGACTAACAATAAATTTTATGCGCTGCTTGCATTTTATGCGCTGCTTGCGTAAATAAAAATGCTTTAATGTATTATTACCTCGAGCAGAAAATAACTTGTTTCACATACAAGATATAAAATCGGTAAGAAATTCCTTATAAAATTATTTTGGAATGGCCAAAGGCCTAGATGTGACAATAATATTTTATTGACATTGTGTTCTCGCAGAATGTGCACCAGCATGATATTTTGAAACTTGTGATACAAATAACACGTACAATGTCTGCCCGCTTTTGTTAAGACCAAATGTCCAACAGTTTAAAATTGTAGGATTTCAAGAATTGATACGACATAGCTATGTGTACCATAGCAATATATCTAGCGTAAAATTAAACTATCATTTTCCCATTCCCCATTCTTATATTTTAAGTGACATATAGACAATGTCTTTTCAGACGAATACTTACATATGCAGACACATCGCGTGATGTACTATACGTATAGCGTGATGCTACATGATTAATATTCATAAGATTGAAAACGAACATTTCGTCTCGCTACTTTATTGATCAGTTTCTTCCGGTCACAATTACTAATACGAATTGCGACAAAGAATAAATGTAGATGCAATCAATTTGAAAATTCTTTTTATGTCCATGTGAGTGAAATCTAAATAATTAATCTAAATAATCGATTACATTGTTACAAATATTAACAATCATTCAGATAGGTTAGTCCTTAAAAAAAACTACAAAATGTATAAAACTAATTAATCTTTGACTGATAAAATGTCATGAAGTAGGATATTTCTGTCCGCACTGTCTTAAATTAAATACAGATGCTATGTGAATTTTCTTCTATATAAATAAGAATTTATAATTCTCATATTTACTACAGCATGCGAAAAATTTTGTCTTACGTTTCCGATTTATTTTTGTATGTTAAATAATTTCTTGTTTGATTGTATTATCCATTCGTGTACATTTTGAGGAAAGGAGGGGGATGAGGTTCTAGGATCCAATAGGCGTCTTATTAGAAAATATCAAAAAACATAAAATATTTCATAAATTATTAATTTTTTGATAATTATATCTTATTATGTTTTATACTTAAATTTAAAGGATCTGAAATATACTAAGATATTTTCTGACATTACCTAGATCTACAAAGTTTCTTTGTGACTTCCTGGTTTTCAAATACATTGAGGATCGAATTTAAATCAATAACACATACTAAAATAATAATATTACGTGACGCAATAAACATGTTATGCGAGTAATAACAGTAAAAATGCACGTCTTGTCATTTTATTGATCGGATGCTTTCTTTATGTTCATCATCTTTAACATTAATTACAACTATTAATAAATGCAATTTAATAATTACAATTATTAATAAATAAAATATGTGTCAAACACTTTAAAGTGCTTTTTGAGCTAAGAATATTTGGACTAAGTATTTTTAAAAACAATAAGTCAAAGATTTTAGCAAAATATAAAAAGTTTGACAAAATATATGAAGTAAATTAATTTTTGAGTGATGAAAATGTAGTGAAATAAGACATGCTCGCTCGCAACACCTTAAATCAAAGAGAAGCGTAAAAATAATTTTTTGTATGTCGCAAATATAAATTAAATTCTCGTTAATTTATATTTAAATTTGAAACTTACCCCAGTAAAAGTAGTCATTGATAATGGAATTATGTTACCGGCTGTTAAGATGCAAGGTATGAAACTTCTATGAAGAGTTATAATCAACAATGACTTTAACTTTGATGAGAATTTATACCATTCCGACGCGTATCTAAAAATATTATTTCAACACATTATTTTAAAAACTTTTAAACAAGGAATAGAATTATTCAAAATGCAGATAATATAAAATTTTTCAAAATGTATTACAATATATAAGTGACAATTAATGATTTGAACATAGTTTAAAATATAAGAAAATTCTTACATTCGGTAGAATACATTCTGATTTTCATCTATCAACATTTGACCAAAATGACATAGGATCAGAAGTTGCAATAACATTCCTATGAATCCAAAACAACAAAGTGCTAACTGTTCTAATTGATTTACATATAAGATCTACAATATATAAAATGAATGATATTAAATAAATTATATTTTAATTATATATTTATTAATAATAATATCTCAACTATGTGTGTCATTATACAAACTAAATAGTATGTAAATAATTTATAATATACTTACTCTAATTCCGAGCAAACTTATAAACATACAAATTAAGAACAATAAAATTAATGTTACTGGTTGGTATATCGAATTTAGTAAGTTGACAAATCTATAAAATAATAATATAAATAATATATCAATATATTAAAAACATTGATTGTGTCAAGATTATTTAGAAATAATTCTTTACTGTAAAGCGAATTGATATTTCTTTAAACATATGATATATTTTTGATATATTATTTGTTCGCGCGTTGATTTGTAGTAGTTTCCGCAATTGCTAGTTTTCTCATTCATGACTAGATTTGGTATTATCTTTTCGAGTTGTTGACTGTAAAATTAAATTCTTAATGCCTTTTGCAATAGAATTGAAAAAAAAAAGAATTATTTCATACGTACCTGATAATCGAGAATAAGCTACAAGCATGAACAGTGCGAGTAACATATGCAGTGTCGGTACCAATCAGAATAATTACACCCATCATCATTACAATCGTAGTATGGCAAAATATCGGTACGAAATATTTATCTCTATCTACTCTCCATTCTACAGGAACTGGGAAATTTCGTGGTCGTGATTCATTAAGGGGCCATATGATATCGAGAAAAATCGATTTAAATGGATAAGTTATAGATATCGTTAACATAAAGTAAAGTGTTACTGCAATTTCACGGAATAAATATATATAGTGTATAAATTATTTAGTATATATAAATGAACAGTATCTATTCATCTCATCTATTCATCTCACAGCAAATCTACTTTTTGCATATACTCACTCGAGTAAAACATTGAAAATTTTTGCGATATGATACTGTAATCTGTTAGAACATTCCTTTCAAAGTCATTGGTAAATATATTCCAGTGATTCTCCATAGTTTCATATAAGCATTTTATCTAATTGTAAAATAATTTTTTTAATAGTAATTAAAAAAACATGAATAAGATAATGATGACTAAGACAGTGTGATGTTCTTATATAGTGTCTGATTTCTAATAATATACTGTTTTTGTATAGATAAAGCAAGTTAAATTAAGCAGAACAGTTCTCTACTATTTTACGATTTGTACAAATAGTAATAAGATTAATTATCAAAAATTGCCGAATAAACGCGTATTTGTACTGCAAATAACAATACTGCAGCAAGATGTGGCCATCTAACGTTACACGCATTCGCAGTAGCGACGAAATGTTTGGAGATGTGTGTATTATAAGCGAATATTCTATCATTTATAGCCTTCACGTTTAAATATCTCACCACATTCCTATCAACTACGAACGCATGTTGGACGATTGTACTTCGCGCGCTTGCATTCGTTGATGAACCAGGCTTCTATGCTTTGCTCTGATGATTTTTAATAATTAATAACTTTACTAATTATGAAAATCGCAAAATAATACATAACTTTTCTGTTCAGTTTGATCATCTCTAGTTACACACAAGCGGCATATCATTAGGAATTAGACCTTGTATATACAAACCTTGTCACGGTTCCAAAACTCATAAGATAGTTTAGTGATAAACATAGTTAATGCAGCAATGTGATAACAAGTTTCAAAAATCACTTCCGTATTTTCCAAGTGATCATATAATGTTATTATCTAAATGTAATGTTTGTAATAATATGAAGTATATATTTATTAAGTAAGTATATTAAAATGTATGTATAAAAAATATATTTACTTCGACAGCAAGTTTTATGCATTATTGGCATTGTGTAGATAAAGATATTTTAATGTATTATTACCTCGAGCAGAAAATAACTTGTTTCACATATAAAATATAAAATCGGTAAGAAATTCCTTATAAATTTATTTTGGAATGGCCAAAGACCTATATGAGACAATAATATCTTATTGACATTATATTCTCGCAGAACGTGTACCAGCATGATATCTTGAAAGTTGTGATACAAATGTTATGTATTACAACACGTTTCTGCTTTTTTTAAAATCATATTTTACATGGAATGAAATTATAGAATGTCAACTATCTTTGCACAATGTAGTTATATCTACGATAGCGATATATGTATCGTAAAATTAAACTATCATTTTCCCATTCCCCAGTCTTATGTTTCAAGTGGCATATAGACAATGTCTTTTCAGACAAATATTTACATATGCAGACACATCGCGTGATGTACTATACGTATAGCGTGATGCTACATGATTAATATTCATAAGATTCAAAATGAACATTTCGTCTCGCTACTTTATTGATCAGTTTCTTGCGGTCACAGTTACTAATACGAATTGTGACAAGGAATAAATGTAGGTGTAATCAATTTAAAAATTTTTTTTATGTCCATGTAAGTGAAGTCTAAATAGTCGATTACATTGTCACAAATATTAATAATTATTCAGTTAGTCCTTACAAAATTAAAAAAAATTACAAAATGTTTAAAACTAATTAATCTTTGACTGATAAAATGTCATGAAGTAGGATATTCCTGTCCGCACTATCTTAACTGGAATAAAGAAAACAACTTTTGGCGAACTCAATCTTAGGAGTGTGATAATTTTTCTTTTATTAAATTTATATATACACGGTGTCCCAGGGCTTGAGGTGGCTCGTACCCCAACCCTGGGACATCCTGTATATATAAATTCGAAATTGATTCCTTATATTGAGCGAACTACGTGCTATTACTTTTAATGAACTTATAGAAGTTATCACAGAATATTTTGGATATTATCTTTAATAATGGCTATGCCATTATACAACTGCACAATAATTGCTATGATACAATTGCACAATGTGCAATCGACTCTTTGTCAAGTTCAAGTTAACAGAATGTCAGGAATCGTTAGCATAAAATGGTTGTTTTTCTGAAATAACATATTAAAATTAAAGTGTAACTAACATTTTTCTTTTCTCATATTTAAAATAATATTTATTTTATATATTTCTCAATACATCACGTACAAAAGCATGTTATGCGAGTCGCTTTATTAATCGAATTTTCCTTACGCACACTTACTATTAATTATATGTTGATAAATGCATGTGTGATTATTGATTTTAAAGTGTTAAGCAGAATCAAAGTATTTTTTTTATGAATACAATTAATCAAAAACTACATTTTTGCAAATACATTTTGCAAAAGTTTTAGCAAAATTTTGAAAGTTCTACAAAATATATGAAATTAATTAATTTCTGAGTGATAAGAATGTCATGAGGTAAGACATGCCTGCCCGCAACACCTTAAATCAAAGAGACAAATGTGTACATGTAAATCATTTTCAGTATGTTACAAAGTTTAACATTCTCGTAAATATAAATTTAAATTTCTCGTAAATATAAATTTAAATTTCAAAACTTATCGCAGCGTAAGTAGCAATTGATAATGAAATTATATTACCAGCTGTTAAACCTCAAGGAATAAAACTTCTGTGGAGAATTATAATCAACAACGATTTTAACCTCGATGAGTATGCATACCATTCCGCAGTATATCTAAAAATATAAATTTCTTCATCCTTCTTCTAAATAAAAATATATATAATAGCAAGTGATTAAACTTGAATAAAAAATGAGGATTTTAACAAGCGATCAAAAAGTAAAAATCAACTCAAAGTCATTTTTATTTTTAATTCTTTCATTTGCATATATAAGCAATATACGCTTTTTATATGGAATAAAATATAAAGTAATTATTATTTAAAATTCTAACAGAATAAATTCTAAAACTAGAATTATTTTTAATATTCAAAAACCTATTTATGAAATAGATAGATAGTTTCGTGTCTAGAATAAAAGAAAATATTCTTTATAAGTTAATATTGCTAGTTTTCTTCATTAATAATTAGTTTTGATGTTATTTTTTCAAATTGCTGACTTTAAAACAAAATTTTTATTGTCTTTTGCAATTAGATTAAAAAAAGAATCACTATTTGTATATATACCTGATGATCGAGAATAAGCTAGAAGCATGAACGATGCGAGTAACATGTGCACTGTCGATACTAGTTACAATAATTATATTCGTCACGATTGCACTGATATTATAACAAAACAGCGGTACTTCTCCTTGTCTATTCTCCATTCTATAGACAATGCGAAAACTCGTGGTCGTGGCTCATTAAGGGGTCGATAAAAAGTAAAATCGATTTAAATTTCGAGTAAAATCGATTTAAATGGAACAATTATAAATATTGCTGACATTGAGTATATTATTGCTACAATTCCACGAAAAAATGTTACATTACTAAAAGGACTGAAATTGATATTTCTTGACAATAGCAACATATAATAATAGCGGATTCTACTGACAAAAAAAATCTGTTTTACAAAGTGTTCATTGAACATGTAGCTACATTTAAATCATAATGCTAGCTTATCTGTATACTCCTTGCGTATACTCACTCGAATAAAATATTGAAAATTTTTGTGATATGATAGAATAATCTTTTAGCATATTTGTTTCAAATTCATTTGTAAATATATTCCAGTGATTCTCCATGATTTATAAACGTTGTATCTGATTGTACTATAATAATTTTTTAAAAAAGATAATTAAAGAAAGGTGAATAAGTGATCTTTTGCATACTTTATCATGATTCCAAAATTCATTAAACAGCTTAACGGTGAACATGGCCATTCCGATAGCGTGGTGACAAGTTTCAAAAATTACTTACACATTTTCGCAATAATCATAAAATATTGACATCTAAATATAATGTCCATGATAACATGTTTGTGTGTGTGTGTGTGTGTGTGTGTGTGTGTGTGTGTGTGTGTGTGTGTGTGTGTGTGTGTGTGTGTGTGTGTGTGGGTGGGTGGGTGGGTGGGTGGATGGTGTGTTGTAAAATGTAAATATGAAAAAATACATTTAGATTGAGAGCAAATATTACTATCTGCATTAATAAATAAAAATGTTTTAATGTATTATTACCTCGAGCAGAAAATAACTTGTTTCACATACAAGATATAAAATCGGTAAGAAATTCCTATCTACCATATCTACCATAGCAATATATATATCGTATAACTAAACTCATTTCTCCATTCCCCATTTCTTATATTAATAAATGATGTCATGTAAACGATATTCTTTTCAGGTGAACATTTACATATACAAAGTAAATATATTGCGTGATGCACTAGATAATATGATAAGTTATTTATAAGATTGAAAACGGACATGTCGTATTCAGTCTTGCTATTTTATTGAGTTCTTATACAATTACGAATATTGCGATAATGAATAAAGGCAGATGCATTTGGTTTAAGAGTGCTTTCTGTGCCCATGCGAAGCAATTGTCGATTACATTGGTAATATTATAAATATTAACAATCATTTAGATATATTAATTCTTACAGAATTAAGAAAGAACTATGAAATGTACGGAATTATTTAATCTTTGAGTGATAAAAATGTCGTGAAGTAGGATAATCCTGTTCGCACTACCTTAAATCAAATACAGATGTAATATGTGTGATGTAATGTAATTTTCTTCGATGTATCATAAGTAGAAATTCATAATTCTACTTACTGCAGCATAAGTTGCCATTGATAATGAAACTATATTACCAGCCGTTAACCTGCAAGGTTTGAAGCTTCTGTGAAGAGTTACAATTAACAATGTTTTTAACCTCGGTGAGTATGCGTACCATTCCGCAGCATATCTAAAAATATAAATAATATCTTCGTTCTTTTTATATATAAAGATATATATATATATATTAATTGCAATTGATTAAACTCGAATAAAAAATAAGAATTTTAAACAAGCATCTAAAAACTAAAAATTAACTCAAGGTCAGGGCTTTTATTTTTAATTCTTTTATTTGCATATAAGCAATTACATATTTATATATGGAATAAAATATGAAGCAATTATTATTTAAAATTTTGACAGGATAAATTCTAAAACCAACATTATTTTTAATGATCAAAAATCTATTTATGAAATAGATAGATAGATAGATAGATTTCGTCTAGAGTCAAAAAGAAATACTTTTTCATAAGTTAGTATTATTTATTAAGGAAGAGAACTAATTTAGAAAGAGATTATCTTAAGTACTTTTTGAATAAGGAATATTATGCAGAATTTTGCAATATGTGTTAAAACATACAGGGAACGATTAACACTTCGGATTTAGCTCGAAATATTAAAATGAAAAAATTCTTACATTCGATAAAATACATTTTGACTTTCATCTATTAACATTTGACCAAAATAACATAAGAGCAAGAGTTGTAACAACACTCCTATCATCATAAAACTATATCTTATTGCCTCTTCTAATTGATCCAGTACATGCACAATCTATAATATATAAAATGCATAATATTAAACAAAATATATTTTTATATTTTTGTAATAATTTTAATATTTATTAATAGTGCGTCAATTCTTCGTGTTAATAATAGAAAATAAATTATAAATTATAAATTATATAATAGTTAACAATGCTTACTCTAATTCCAATCAGACTTATAATCACAGTAATTTGAAACAACAAAATTAATACTGCCGTTTGATATATTGAATTTAATAAATCGACAAACCTACGAAATAATAATATAAATAATATATTAATATATATAAAATACAGATTGTGGAAAAATTATTTAGAAAAATTGTCTACTGTAAAGCAAGCTGGTATTTTTTTATACATATAATATATTCTTGATATATCATTTGTTCGTATGTTAATTTAAAATAATATCCGTGTTTGTTAGTTTCTTCACTAATAACCAGTTTTGATGTTATTTTCTCAAATTGCTGACTGTAAAACAAAATTTTTATCGTCTTTTACAATTAAATTAAAAAAAGAATCACTATTTGTATACATACCTGATGATTGAAAACAAGCTAGAAGCATGAACGATGCGAGTAACATATACACTGTCGGTACCAGTTAAAATAATTATACCCGCTACAATTGCACTTATATTATAACAAAACAGCGGTACAAAATACTTATCCTTGTCTATCCTCCATTTTATAGACAGCGCGAAAACTCGTGGTCGTGATTCATTAAGGGGTCGTACAATATCGAGTAAAATCGGTTTAAATGGAACAAGTATAAATATTGCTGCCATTGAGAATATTATTGCTGCAATTTTACGAAAAAAAATGTTACATGACTTAAAAGAACTGGAATTGATATTTTGTTGACAATAGCGATATAAATTCTATTGACAAAAGAACCTACTTTATAAAATGTTTCATTAAACGTATATCTACATTTAACATTCATAGCGCTGGCTTATCTGTATACTCTTTGCATATACTCACTCGAATAAAATATTGAAAATTTTCGTGATATGATAGAGTAATCTTTTAGAATATTTATTTCAAATTCGTTTGTAAATATATTCCAATGATTCTCCATGATTTCATATAAATGTTGTATCTGATTGTATCGAAATTATTTTTTTAAAAGGATAATTTAAAAAATGAATAAAAGATCTTATCTTACGTATATACATACTTTGTCACGATTCCAGAATTCATTAAATAACTTAACGATGAACATGGTCATTCCGATAGCGTGGTGACAAGTTTCAAAAATTACTTGCACATTTTCCCAATAATCATAAAATATTGACATCTAAATGTAATATTTATAATAACATGTTGTGTGTGTGTGTGTGTGTGTGTGTGTGTGTGTGTGTGTGATAAAATGTAAATATGAAAAAATACATTTAGATTGAGAGCAAGTATTGCTATTAGCATTGTATAAATAAAAATGTTTTTGTTTTTTTAATGTTTTAATTATTACCTCAAGCAGAAAATAACTTGTTTCACATGCTAGATATAAAATCGGTAAGAAATTTCTTATAAATTTATTTTGGAATGGCCAAAGACCCATATAAGATAGTAATATTTTATTGATGTTATATTCTCGCCGAACATGTACCAGCATGATATCTTGACGGTTGTGATACAAATGTTACGTACAACACGTGTCCGCTTTTTTTTTTTAAATCATATTTTCAATAGAATGAAATTATAGAATGTCAAGTGTCTTTGCATGATAGTAGTTATATCCTACGATAGCAATATATATGTATCGTAAAATTAAACTATCATTTTTCTATTCCCCATTTTTATGCTTTTTATGTTATAATCCCTATAAACGATATCCTTTTTAGGTGAATACATCGCGTAATGTACTAAACGTACAATGTGATAAGATATTTATGAGATTGAAAACGGACATGTCGTATGTCGCTCAGTCTTGCTATTTTATTGATTAGTTCTTATACAATTGCGAATATTGCGATAACGAATAAAGGCAGATGAATTTAGTTTTAAAGTGTTGTCTGTGTCCAAGCGAAGTCTAAGCAGTTGTCGATTACATTGGCAATATTATAAAATAACAATTATTCAGATATATTAATTCTTACAGAATTAAGAAAGAACTACAAAATATATGAAACTAATTAGTCTCTGAATGATAAAAATGTTGTAAAGTAGGATATGCCTATTCGCACCTACTACCTTAAATCAAGTTCAGATGTAATATATGTAATATAATTTTCCTGTATGTATCATAAGTAGAAATGCATAATTCTACTTACTGCAGCATAAGTTGTCATTGATAATGAAAATAAATTACCAGCCATTAACCTGCAAGGTATGAAGCTTCTGTGAAGAGTTATAATTAACAATGTTTTTAATCTCGGAGAGAATTTGTACCATTCCGCAGCATATCTGGAAATACGAATTGAAAAATTTTTTTATATGTAAGCATTATTATGAAAAAATATATTATACAATATTAAAAGTATATTAATATATAATATGTGATTAAACACATTGATGTAAAATCTTTTTACGGAATGGAAACAGACAAGCATTTAACTAAAAAATAAATTTTTTATGGAAGAATCTATATTTATATTTAAAATAATATTTATATTTAAAATAAATAATAACTATATAATAATATCTATATATATATATATATATATATATATATATATATTTACACATATACAATCTTTTTACTAAGTGTACATTCATGAAAACATATGTGTAATGTTTTATACTTTATATTTAGTTAAAAAAAAAATATAAAAAATTCTTACACTCGGTAGAATACATTCTGACTTTTATCTATCAACTTTTGACCAGAATAATATAATATCAGGAGCTGAATTAGCATGCCTATGATTACAAGGGCAAATCTCATTACTTTTTCTAATTGATCTAATACATATACGATCTATAATAGATAAAATATAATATAGTAAATAAAATATGTAAAATAATAATATATATACATATATTCATACATATGCATAAGTCAGGATAGATGTTGAAATCAAAGAAGAGATTGTTCAACATACAAAAATAAGATATATAGAAAAAAATTTTTGTATTTCAAGGTAAAACTATTCAGAGAGAAAAAAAAATAGGATTACGTTGTTCACCGAATGTTAAACAAAAATAAAATACATGTGGCACTCAGATGATGTATTCGAATCTCTCAAAATGCGTTTATTGGTGGCGCTTGCCTATTTCTTTATCCACGTCGAATCGAGTTGTCGCTTCTTCTAAAATTTGATTGAATATTAGAAATTTTTAGCCTAATTAGTCGGCCCCCTACGGTTTTTTTTTGTGAATATCGAATTTCTAAATGTTTCTTGTGGGCTCCTAATTATTTTCAGTTGCGAATTTTGAAAATGTTTCGGCAAACATGCGGTTCCTTTTTCTCAAATGGTACGTAGCTAAGATTTTTTGAAAGGTGAGAAGAGATTTTTTTTTTAATTTAGAATTGTGACTATTTTTTTGCTGTAGTATACTATTTTGTTTTTGAAATAATAAAAAATTTGTCGGATGTACGAGCGCATTTATATATGTAGTTAAAATGTAATTATTAAAATTATTAAATGTATGTTATGAATTAATGTTATTCATAACACTATTAACATAGCTATTTATAGTGGAAAACCTTAAATCGAAAGTTAAACAAATGCACATGTATTCGACAAATTTTTAAATTTAATTATCTTGGAAATAAAGCATTATATAAAAAAATTTTATTTTATCCGATTTATTTTATATGTTGAATAATCTTCTATCTATTTATGTCACTCATTCTAATCCATATATATATATATCCATATATATATATATATATATATATTTATTTATTTATTTATTTATTATACAAACGTGCGCATGCATCTAGATATAAAGGATTTTTATTTTTTGATAGTTAAATTTTAATTTTTTTATTTTCTCTATAAAGAATGCATAATATAATAAGATGTATAAAAATAATTGCTTACTCGAATTCCAACTAGACTTACAGTTGCTCCAGTCAATAATAGCATAATTAATGCCACCGTTCGATACATCAAATTCAATATATCGACAAATCTAATAAAATAATAAAATGACAATGTTATAAATAATATTTTTTTTCAAATTGTAGAAAGATTTAAAGAGAATTCTTTACTCTAAAGCAATTTGATATTTTTTTAAACATATCACGTATTCATGATATAGGATTTCCTCGCTTGATAATCGAGTTCTTGATGATCGAGTTTTGTGTTTATGCAGTATCCATATTTATTAATTTCTTTGTTGACGTCCAGTTTTGATATTATCTTCTCAAATTGACTATAGAATTTTTATAGTTTTTTTGCTAAAAATTATAAAAATAAAGCTACTCGTATACGTACCCAATAATCGAAAAGAGACAAGCGTGAACGGTACAAGTGACATGCATAATATCGACAATCATGATAATTACACCTGTTACAATTATACTCATATTATAACAAAATATTTGTCCTTATCTATCCTCCATTCTATAGAAACTGCGAAGAATCACACTCGGGATTCATTAAGAGGCCGTACGATGTCAAGTAATATTGGTGTTAATGGAGTCATGAAAAATATTAATAACATGGAATACATTAATACTGTAATTTTATAAAAGATACATTTTTATGTATATATTTATACAGTACATGATTTAAAACATTGAACTTTTTTTATAAATTTATATATCATTATATTCATTAAAAGTAGTTTACCATTTTTTGCACTAAGTGTGTATTTATTCTATAATACACATTGTTATTATCCAAATATTTCTTGCAATTACTTACTTGAATAAAATATTGTAAATTTTCGTGATATGATAGAATAATCTTTAAGGATACGCATTTCAAATTCATTTGTAAACGTATTCCAATGATTCTCTATGATTTCGTATAGACGTCGTATCTGATAATAATATAAAACTCTTATTAAATTAATTAGTAAATATTGGATGAAACGCTGTTCTCTCTGTATCCATGTACTTTATCATGATTCCAAAAATTATTAAATAGTTTTGCAACAAAAATAGTTAATAAAACAATTTGGTAGCAGCCTTCGAAAAAACCAACCGTGCGTTCTTCCAATGGCCATACAACATTAATATCTAAGTGTCATTAAGTACTTTTTAGAATGGTAATAGTTTTCAAATATTTATCGTATTTATACACAAAAAAATGTATGAATGTATTACCAACAAGGGATAGCAACTTATTTGAAGTACAAGATAGCAAATCGGTAATAAACTTCTTACTAGTTTACTTTAAAATTTACTCAAAAACCCAAATGGGATAATAATATTTTATTGAAATTATATTCTCGTAAAATATGCATCAGCATAGTATCCTGTTTGAATATTGCAATAAGACTGACACGTGTTGCACATGTCATTGATCCTTCAAATTTCCAGTACGTATATAAAATTATGGAATGTCAGGAATCGTCAGGACGAAATAAGTTTTTATCGCTAGCTATCTACATATCTATTTTCTAACCGAATTGCTATTCCCTCTTTTTTGTATATCTCATAGCATTTATAACATTTTCTTTCTTAGCAACGCTTACATGTACAAAGTAATGATATGACGCAATGTCATAAGAAATGTCATAAGAATAATAATAATGAAATTGAGAATGGACACCTGTGCTCTGTCTTTGTTTTATGTCATCGTTTTATTGATCAACTACTATTACTGTTACATTGATCGACTACATTTACCACTTGTAATTTGTAATGTGAGTTGTAATTGTTGATAAGCGCTGGTGCAACGAAATTTCATGTGTTTCTTTTATATTCAAACATTCTATAATCGTTTATTTAATAATTTCACGATTCGATTCATAAAGATCTAATAATATAGAACGAGCAAAAAACTAGCTTTTGAATGATAAAAATGTGATAAAATAAGATATAGTCACCCAAAGATCCTAAACAAAAGATACAATGACAAAAGATACAATGACTTGATGTCATATAAATAAAATAATAAAATAATAATTAAAAGATAAACCAATTAAAAAAATGTTATGTAAAGAAGTTTCATCTTTCCGAAAAATATTAATACAAATTTACTTTCTCTTATACATACATCATCATTTATAAATTTTCGGACACTCCTTAAAATAAAACATACACAGTAAAAAACATTTTGTATTTGTGTTAAAATCGGTCCTTGTTAAAATTTTTATGTTAAATAACCTACATATTTATATGTAAATTTAACACATGTCTACTATGTTAACTGACCTTAACAAATATAAAATGTAAACTTATTAAAATTGATTTAAGAAAATAACACAATTCGTACGTATTTATTCAATATGTTAAAATTTACACAAAAAAATGTTGGTTTTACTCTATAACAGGAGTGGGGATGACTTGTTATTATTCTTTGTGTGGTTTCGACACAGTCTTGAATTTTGACGCGTCTCGACGTTATTTTATCATAAAAATTATGTTAATTGTAACACACAATTAATTTCAAATTAAGATCAAGAGTACATTTCTTTTTTGTTGAAATATTAACATAGTGTCGGTATTACTATTTAACACAGATTATGTTAAATTAACATAAAATTTTGAGTGGACATGCGATTTATGTTAAATTCAACACATTTTTTCTAACAGTGCACAAATTCTTACGCAATTTTTTTATTTTATAATATAATTATAATAATTTTATTTTTTTAACTATAAAATAATAAAAATAACGAAAATATCAAAAATACTGATATGCTGTTTACAATTTTATTTTATTTTATTTTAAAGAATGTCCGAGAACTTATGAACGATACGTATTTTTGCTCTTTTACACATGTACAAATAATAATTATATACTACTTACTCGAATTTCAATCAGACTTATAGTTCCATTCAATAATAATAGAAATAACGTAATAACTTGATATATTGAATTTAATATATTGACAAACCTATGAAACAATAATAATATAAATATTTTAATATAAATCCATTTTGTATATAAATAATCTATATAAATAAGTTTACTCTAAAGCAAGCTGATATTTTTTTAAACATATTATATATTGCCGATATATTTCATGCTCGCCCGACAATTCGAGTTCTTCATTCAAAATACGTCCATGTTTGTAAACTTGTTTTTTGACATCAAGTTTTGTTAGTATTTCTTCGAATTGCTGACTGCAAAGTAAAATTTTTATTCATATTTTACAAAAAAATTTAAAATATTGTATAAATATATCTGATAATTGAGAACAAATTGCAAGCATGAACAGTACAAGCGACGTACACAGCATTAACATCGACCATAGTAATCACACACAACACTATTATACTAACTATATTGTAACAAAAGATCTCCCTCTTATCTTTTGCAATTTTTAGCACGAGTTGCAATCGTTAATAGACGCAGGTGTAGTTGGTTTCAAGTGTTTCTTGTGCCCGAGCGGAGTCGACGAATTTCCACATGTCTCCGTGAACGATGTGGAGAAAGCCTTTCTGCAATTGCTGTCTACGAAAACTGTGCTGGCGGTACAGATTGCATCACACATTGCTTACATTTTCATTAGATGCGTTTGCAACGACTAATCGCAGATGTGCTTGCAGTTTCACGCTGAATGTGAGGAATCCGAGGGAACAAATCTGTTAACCGGTAACGTACAAGTAACATTTTCATCTTTTTGCGGAATCAACTTTTTCATATCTTTTAGATGATCCAAAAATGTACGAAACTTTTTTACGTAGTCGTCCTGATCTCATGGAACTTAATGCTGTAAAATTAATTTGCGATTGGTGCATAAAATATAAGTAAGTTAAAGCGAGAGAGAGAGAGAGAGAGAGAGAGAGAGAGAGAGAGAGGGAATAAAAAAAGAAATTTAGCACTCATTTCAATATTTACATAAAAGTAAAAAAGTGTTATATAAAACTTTTAAGCTTCCGATGCCATATAGTACATTTGTCAAGCGCAGAATGTTTGGCGTTAATAAATGACGCTAAGGCTCGTGGTGCACCTTTAACCGTGGAAACGTGCTATCACTACTTAACACTTGCTGCGGAAGAAATACCTCCAGGCTCTACTGAATTCAAATGTTGTCCACCGATCAGAAGAAAAAGTAATCAAGTAATTAAACAAATCTTTTTGCTTTGCGTCAATTCTCTCTATTTAGCGACTTTTACATGCCTTTGTCGTTAATCGTTAATCAAATATTCTTAAATAGTATTTGAAAATATTCGCTACATATCAACATATAACATGAAGAGAGATAGTTTAATTCAACAAATTTTTAAGATTGCGATTCATTTTAGATAGACATTCGTTATAAGAACAAAATAAGTGAATTTTACATTAGGATCAATGTTTGTCTGATTCGGATTTATTCGATAAATTAACTTATGATAAGTTGATTTTTGACCTTACATATATGTATGTTGATAGGAAAAATTGTGGAGTGGTATTAAGAACAAAACATTAGACATGATTGTCTCGGATCACTCTCCTTGTGTGCCAGAATTGAAAACTTGCGGAAATTTTTTGACCGCTTGGGGCGGAATCTCGTCATTGCAATTCGGTGCGTGTTTATGTAAAAATTTAGTGGAGGAGAGAGAGAGAGAGAGAGAGAGAGAGAGAGGGAGGGAGGGAGGGAGGGAGGGAGGGAGGGAGAGAGACAGAAAGTATGAGATGTAGAGAATTGTGGAATAAAGAGAGAAATAGATAAAAGCTTCTTTAAAAATACAAATAGGATTACCGCTGATATGGACAGCTGCGAAAATGAGAGACATGTCACTTTCCGATATCTCGAAGTTATTAAGCAGTCATCCTGCAAGGTTGTGTGGTCTTGAAAATCGCAAAGGTGATTTATCGGTTGGAATGGATGCAGACTTCGTTATTTGGGATCCAGAGGAACTCATTAAGGTCAGTCGTATTAATTTCGAAAAGTAGAGAGTATATATATATATATATATATATATATATATATATATCTACTTTTCAAAATTAAAAAAAATGCAAAATATATATGAATGTTAGATATAAAGAAAAAAGTGTAGAAAACGAACAAAATTAATATTCATTGAACAAAATAAAAGTTACATTTGTTTCATCTTACCATTAGCACTTACCAATCATTTCAGCACTGCTAATTTCTGACTATGAAATGACAACTAAGATAAACGGATTTTGACTGACTACAAACTATAGCATTTACTAGCATTTCTGTTTAGCTCGACAGTTTTGAACTACTTTTTGACAATTTTTTATAAACATAATGTTTTACTTAGTTACTGGATAGTTACTGTATAATATAATATAGTATAATATAATTTAATTAGTAAAAAATGATTAGATTTGGTTAATAATCAATTTTTACTAAAGACATTTCTACTCGGGATTCTGTGTGAATATTAATATTAAAACATTATCGTATTTTCGCAGATCGAGCTAGACAACATTTGCCATAAGAACAAAGTAAGTAATATGACATAAGTTATTGATTAAAAAGAAAATGTAATGATATAGAAAATGTAATGAAAACTCTCACCAAGGATCTCTCGAGTCTCCGAAGATATTCAACTTTACAGCTGACGCCATATCAAGGAAAGGTCCTATTTGGAAAAGTAGTCGCAACTGTTCTCAGGGGAACATTCATTTTCAAAGAAGGAAATATCTGCGACAAGCCTATGGGAAAATTATTATTAAATGCAAATATCTTACAAACGATAGAAACCCAATAAACTTTATTTCATAGCTTGTAGAGCAAGTTCTTTACAGTTCTTTTGTTTCTATTTTAATATGGATTATTAATAATAAAAAAACAAAAAAATTATAAATTATAAAGAATACTTATCCATTATTAATTTTTAGTTTATTTTATTGATGTAATGTATTGGTGTAAATCTTTCTTCCTTTGCTTCTAAGCATAAAAGCTGTAAAGAAAAATATTGCTCGTCCAGTATTAAAAGTAGTCAATTATGATATGTGAAATAATTTCAAAATTCAAGGAAGAAACATATTCATAAAAGTGAAACTCTTCTGCCGATATGGGTAACAGCAAATCTGTCGTATATTGGTCAATGGGACACCAATATTCACAGCAGGTCGCATGACGTTCTTCGAGAACATACCAAGTGAAATGGCTCGAAGATATGCATCGTTGATTTTTCATAGCAACTATTTTACGATATTTACTTTAATTTGATTTGATTTATAAATAATAAATCTTACGTTTTTATTCGTGGTAACAAAAAAATTATTATAAAAAAATGTATATATATATATATATATATAAAACATTTTTTCGTAAAAAGAATCTTTATTCTAAACAGAATATAAAATATGAGCATATTTGTACATTATCCTCGTCTCAATCCGTGTATGACATAAGTGAAATGTAAATAAAAGTATCGATGTTTATGTCTATATCTTCTTCATACTATGTTTTTCTTTTATCTCTTTTTTTTTGTTATACACTTTGTAATTTTTTTTGCCTATTCTTTGAAATACATAATTACTCGTAATAATTACTCGTATAGTTCAAAGTTATAGTATGAAACACAACTGGATGGTGAGCCTTCCTCGAGGAGGATGGGAGTGGCATTCACCGCTCTTCTGCCACCACGCATCTGCGGTATAAAAGCAACCTGCGTTGTAGCGCGTTTAGTTTCGTTTCGCAGTAGCCGATTGTAAAACGCAACATTTTCAGCGTGAGTACCGTAATTTACATAGTAAAAAATTCACGTTGTTGTTTTGTTTGGGAAAAAAAGCAAATTTCGTTTTTGATCAAATTTGTGTATGCGTACCTCGTTGCTACTCGATTATAAACTTGTCTCCAATCTAATTTTATTTTTCTTTAATTTTTTATAGAGTGAAGTGTATATTTTTTGCAAAAGAAATGGAAAATAAGCAAAAAATTTTAACATATTGTATTTTCGCGTAATATTACATTTTTGTTGATTTCAAGTTATTATTGTAGTTATTATCAGTGATAAATATCAATCGCAATATCACGCAATATTTATCATGCATGTAAATCTCTGCAAAAATAAAAACATTTATCATGGATTATCATCTGTCATTTCTTATCGAGGCGCAAGTTTTTTATTATAACTTACAACTTATAACGCAACAAAAAACTCCACAAACGTTGCTCCAATTTCATGACCTCGACCATTAAGGAGAGATCGGACCAACGCTTTTAGAACGTACACCGTCACTTTCGATATACTCTTTCCAATAACTGGCATCTTATTCGTGTATTTTACACGATGACGATTCTATGTTGATGTAATATTTAAATCACTTTATAATTTTTATTCCGAATGAGACTGATGAATTATGTATAAAGTTGCGAAACTCTTTATAAAAACAGATTATGTACATATATTCTATTTGGATTTTAATTATTTTTACATCTCCCTAAACTTCATCTCCATATATTTCAAAATATATTTAAATTTTATATTCTCGAACCGGTGGTTATGCGAATTCCATTTAATAATCTTGTTTTTTATTTGTCTCCAGATGGAATTTCACACTGTAATTTTGGCCACGTTACTTTTGGCCGGCATGATCATGGCGTATCCACAAAAAGACGGGCAAATCTTCAGCAATGAAGCGATACGACAAGCTCAGAATACATATCTCATCCCTAAGGATGCAACTATACAAAAGGTCCAGGAGGGCATCGAACTGGCCGCTTATGAATCAATTCCTGGAGATCAGAGAATCAATCTCTTTGAGATTTTGGGCGAGCACGTGCCACCCGAAGTAGTGAATAATCTTCAGACCCAGATCGATCAAATCGGTCGAAATTAAATTCCTTTCTCTCACAATCGTCGTCATATCGTCATCGTCGTGTAAAAATAATCATATTCTAAGTCTTACGCTCGTAGAAAAGTATTTATAAATAAATGTTTTCTTTGTACCTTGCTTTTGTATTTTACAAAATTCTTTTTACAGTATAGAAAGAATTTTTACTTTTCATAAATAAATGTATAAAAAAAAGCAGCTTATATATGCGTATCTTCTTCTGCTTGCAATTATAATCCACAATAAGAAAATCAGTTTATCAATATGGTATGTGGAGAAACATAAACATCATAGTATACTTTACTAATAAAATACTTCATCTCTTTCATAATTTTATTGATGTGCAGTTTCACAAGGGATTAAGTATTGAAATTGACGTTCCTCAAAACGTGCAGTCTGCAAATCATGAAATTAATCACGTATTCTCGTAAGGACCCTCTAGTTTGAATTATGTATGCTGCTAGCGATATATCATAGAGAAAGTTGCAGAACTACTTATCGAAGAAGCGTACTTTCACTTCTATTCATCGTGTTATTGAACGTAATTTTTCTGCTCTGCCGTTTATTATGACACAGCTAGATCGCAAATTTCAGCATAATCAATACACGACGGGGTTATGAGATCATATTTTCCGTTTTTGTTCTGCTAATTTTATTGTCTCATTATTATAATACATGTCTATATTGAGAGCGGAAGATCTCGATTCATGTTTCTTATGGAACTTTCACTTTCTTTCATATATATGTATATATACAGAGCCGAGCGTATGTAAATGGGATAAATCTATCAGAAAATTCATTATATAACAATATACAGTTCGATCATCTTATGCTACCTGTTACAAAAGCTTAATAGAAAATAGTTATTATTAATAAATTACTGATTAGTGGTTCTTTTTTTGTAATTTCTCGCACATACATTGTACTCAGATCATTTATTTCTCTAACATTTATTTCTCTAAATCTATAATACTATCGTACAATAATAGAAAATCTTTTTCATGAGTAGTGGGGCATTTTAATAAAAACAATCGTTTTCATGTATCAACATTACATACATTTTGGAATATAAAAATCACAAATGACATTTGTACATTAATGTTAAATAACTTAAAAACAGTTTTATTATGTTAAGGTACAAATCTGAGAACTATGTAAATGAGTTGTGAATAAGTTTCAATTCGTTTCGGCCTTTCTCACTTTTCGAATCAACAATTCTTTTGTTTTTTAACGTATATAATGCATGGGCGCAATGAAATCATAAATATACCTCCATTTTTCTGAATAATTAAAGCATATAACAAGTCAAGATGTGTTATTTCTTCAAATAACATTAAGTATATAAATCCAATGACACTTCAAAGTAGCTAAAAATTTCAAATTTTTTTAATAAGCTCCAAGAAAAAAATTATCAGAGCCCATGTACCGTAATGAATCGCGATTATTGTTAGTACATTATCTTGCATTTATATTATTTTTTTTATTATAATTAATTTTATCAGATATATTTATATTAATGCAATTCTATATTATATTTCTTATCAGTATAATAAATTTGAGTATCTCTCATCGATTCGAAAATATCACGACAAACTATACATAAGATGATTTTCTAACATTTCTTGAGAAAAAGAAGTACTCTAAATTTACCTCATTAAATCATTTATTTTAACATCTCATGTGTTACGGAAAACTTAAGAGATGTATATGCATGTGCGGTTATCAGATAATAAATGGAATGAGATACTTAATCTTAGGAACTACATTAATATCAAAAACATATAGATAACAATAGAAAACACAAATATAGATAAAAAAAAGGAGAAACCATGTTTTTTTGACAATTAATTGAAAAAATACTAAACAAAAATAGTAACACGCATATATTCCTACATATTTTGACTTCGTACAAAATTTGATTGTTATGTACATTAAAAATTTCAAATATAGAAATATTTAATAGAAAGATAGATTACAAAGGATGTTAATTATCGCTGTTATATGTGAAGTTTCTGTATCATACTACAATAAACTAATATGTACGAAAGTAAAATACTCGAACGGCAAAAGAATTATAATTCAAAAAATAATTTCAATTGAATCACTTCCTCTCTGCTGATTCAATGCAAGAAAATGTACTATTTCTACAAATTAGCTGTTCGCTATATCTTAAAAAAGCTTTACTTGGAATTAATGTGGTATTCGTTATAATTTTTTGTGTGTCCTTTTTTCAATGTGCAGATCTTGTCCATATTTACTTCCTGCAAAAATTTAATAATTAAATGTATATTTAATATCATGTGTTAAGAGTACTCTTTACTAATTATTACTTACTTAGATCTTTTAGATCCTCTATCACTTCTCTCTGAACTTTCCTCACGAGAGCGTTTCTTACTGTTAGACGAAGAATGCGACGATTTACTCTTATCATGTTTATCGTGCTTATCACTCTTTTTAGGACTAAACAAACAAATATCAATTAATAACATGAAAAATATAAAATATCATGGTAATCACCTGTGTTTGGATGATTTGGAAGGAGACCCTTTCTTGTGTGAGCCCCCACTCCGTGATCGATCCGTTCTTTAATTATTAAAGCATAAACTCGATATAATTTCGCAAACGAAGTATTTATTTTAGGCAAGAATATCTATTTCTATATTCTAATAGACCATTTACCTGTGTTTGTCCGATGATCGTTTATCTTTACTGGACGAGTTTTTGCTTTTCGAGTTTGAAGAACTTTTGTGTTTGGAATTATGCCTAATATGAAACATTATTTATAAAATCTATGTTTAATAAAAATGTTAAAATATCAAACATATTTATATGTACAATACCTATCTTTCGAAGAAGATGGAGATTGTCTTCGGTTTGCTTTCTTCTTTTTACTGGAGCTATAATCGTCACGATAACGATCGTCTCCTCTCTCTTTATCCTCTTCGGCCGCTTCTCTTTCTAAATCCGACCAATCTTTTCCTGATTCCTCAGAGCTACCTAATTCTTCTTCTGGAAAAGATATCAAACAAAAAATATGAAACAAAATCAGAAAATAAAATTATAAAGATTCAAATACTATCATTTCGGATAAAATACCTTCGCTATCAGTATCTTCAGAAGCTTCCGAATATTCAGAATCATCGTCAGATTCTTCTTCACTATCCATATCAGATGGCTATAAATAAATGAAAAATAAAATATATTTATCACTCATATGTTTCAAATATATATATATATATATATCACATCATATATTTTTTGAGAAAATTCAATTTGCATTCGAACCTCATAAGCATCATCTTCTTCCTCTTCTTCATCTTCAACTTCCTCGTTTTCAGCATCACTTTCTGGATCCAAGAAAGTCCATCCTCCACTTTCAAAGAAGCCTTCAGGATCATCTGTTATAGTCTTCATAATCTTCGTCCAATTCAAAGATTGAACACCTTCAGAGTACCGAATGTCACATGAACTAAATAAGAAATCATAAATTTAACAATTAAGAAAATTGTTATACTTTAATTTAGTATAGATTGTTAATTTATATAATTTATATAATTTTACTTACTTTAACCATTCTTTGACATGATCTAGCATATTCATAGGAATAGCATTTACCATCGCTACTTTTCTATGATAATCTTTGAAGACAAAAATCATGTCAAAGTTCTTTAGATGAAATTGTACTCTTTCGAAGTGGACCAATTCAACATCTTCCAAGGTAATGACAAATGGAGGCTGAAATAAAATATAATATTGCATGTAATAGCATGTAATAGCATGTAATAGCATGTAATATTCACTGTCTTGAAATATATAAAAACATTACCCATTCTGTTAAATTAACCAAACATCCACTAGTTGGTTGAAGCAAAACAGTACTCCTATATGGTGCACCAGGAAATCCCAAATCTCGAAATGGTGTATCAAATTCTATCTCTTGTTTTGTCATTCCTTCAACCTTTATATAATTGAGATATATATTATTACGCGACGGAAATATCAATCAGTGATAAATTAAAATGATGTTAAATCAAATTTATATATACCTTTTCACAAAAGCTTTTAAAAGCAGTTTTTAATTTATGTCTTAGTTCTCGTTCCGACTGTTCAGCTGCAAGATCATCTCGATCATGCATATGCTGATGTTTACCTAAATCTGTAGTAATTTCTCCAACTTCAGTATAGAACTGTACGTCTACATGTTTCTTTTTACCAAACATAATAGCATGCTAAAATTTGTATAAACATGCGTATAAATTAATATCATTCTTATTTGTTAATATTTAAATAATATTCACTCAATATAACAATTATTATACATACTTTTAAATGAAAATGAAGCAATATAATCATTTCACCATCACACGGTTGAAAGAAAGCATTCTTAATGTTATTATAAAGAATATCCACTTTATCCCCACGAACTGAAGTATAACGGAATCCATTTGTGTGCGCTTCTAAACCGCCAGTCATTCTTTTTGTAACAATATTTGGGCGAATATATAAGTCTTTTAATTTTGGATTGCCTTTATTCTGCGATAATATTAAGGTATCTTGTTTTACAAGGTCTTCTTTTTCTCTCTCTTCCGCTTCCCGATTTTTGAATTTCTTCTGGACTTCTTTAATTAGTCTAAAGGCTGTATTCAAGTTTGACGATGGTGCGGAAATCTCGCCAGGCTCTTTGGTATTTGTGCTTCGATATGTTACTTCCTTAACAAACGTTGCATCAGGCTGAGGATAAGATCCACCTTCATTTCGTCCCATCGTTGCACCCGGGTGAAAGAAATTTATTCTAAGATACGTATAATCTCCTTCTACTGATTGTGAAATGTTCTTAATTGTTGATATGTGGAAAGGTACCGGAATACCAGCGATAGGTAAAATCACAGTTTCATACTTCTTATCCACATACAATTTTAATTCTTTGACTTCTGGTTCGCGTGGCATGTGACTCAAGCTTTTATAAGATACTGTTGATTTACGTATCTTCTCCTGTTCTTTACCACCAGACTGTTGGGCCAACCGAGCTTTAGCAACTTCATTCAATTGTTGAGCCAATTCCTTTTGATGTTGTTTTCTTTTTTCCTCTGAGCTATGCTCTGTTCTCAACTTTGATTCTATCACAGCTGTTCTTTTTCCACGTCCCAAGATTTCCGGCTTTGGTTCATTCTCTTTTCCACTGCCCTCTTCTTCTTCATCTTCATCATCTTTCACATATATACCTATATTTTTTACTTTTTTCTTCGAAGGAGTCAAAATAGTAGCAGGTTGTCCCTCATTCACTATAACTGTATCGCCTATGAAAAGGGCATATGTTTTCCCTTCCTTGTCTGTTGCGTCTGGATTGGTAAGGTTTGCAAGACCAACATTAACATTAAATACCATGCCCTTTTTAGTTATTGCATGAATTTTCGGACCCAATAGCAAAGAACTTTCTTTAAATTCAATACCCATAGCAAATCCAAAATTCTTAGTTAAATGATTTAACATTTCTGGTTTCTCATCTTTCACAAACTTGATACCAGTCTCATATACTTCACTTATCTTTGTTCCTGCAGTTAATTTTTTCAAGATCTCTTCTTCTAGTTGTAACAAGAAATTGTAATTTTCCTGTAACAATTATAAATTATAGAACCATTTATATACTTTTTTTATAATTTTAGTAATATGAATACTTATGTTTTTTGATATAAATGTGCCCATTTCATACCTCGATTATTTTTGTGGGATTAACTAACAGAGTTCTCACTATATTTGAACAGTAAGATTTGTAACGTGCGCCCAATGAACAAACAATAACACCAAAGTGAAGAGTAGTGTTTTTATCGCTAACAGCACTAAATTTAAGCGAATAATTTCCACCACTTTGTATAATCGCAGGATAACACATATCTACCTGTGTAATATCTACTCCAGTTACATATTTCTTATTTGTAATAGCTGTATCTACACCTTCTGCCAATTTTGAATGTTTAACTTTCTGAAAATAAAGTGTATTATTGTAACTTTTCTTATATATCTTGTTTCTTTTTTTATAAATATTTGTAATGAATATATGATTTTATATAGAACTAAAGAAAATATACCTTATCCGAATCTATGATTTCCATTATTTGATCTTTAAGGTACTTGGTAAAAACATCCACAGATATTAGACAAGCTTTCTTTATAGTAATTATTTCACTATCTTCTTTTGGGCACATGACATAAGCAGCGGCAGCACTTACATCAACCTGATTAAAAATTTTTATTTTTTCAATTTATACATATATATTTACTAAATTTTTCTATCACACATTTCATCCATTTACCGTATCAAAAGATTCATTTTTTAAAGTGGCCCTCCATGCATCCATAAAAGCACCTGGATAATTTTCTTTTGAAAACACTCCCAAAGTTTTGCCTTTTTTACTTTGTTTCATCACTTCAATAAGTTTTGCAAAATTTCCTTTATCTTCATCAATCTGTAAAAAAAATATTCAAATATTGCTTACCACCAAATATTGCTCTCACCATACTCAATAATAAAATTATCATATATGCAATTATTATAATATGATGTACATACTCTATCCCTCACAAATAATTTCACAGGTGGTACTCCTGTATCTTCAGTATTCTGATTTTCCACTTTTCTTAGAAATTCGATTTTCTTTTTACTGGCCAAGAAATTAATAGATTCTTCTGCCAATATCATTATAGTATCTGTAAGTTCGTAACTGAGGAGCCATGTCTGAAACAAAGCATATATATATATATTATAATAAATTCATTTCTCAATCAACAAGGCATATAGTTTTTCTGGTACATATTTCTTCAATATAAAATAATTTTAAATTATTAATATATAAATGATATATATATATATATATTTCTAACAAATAGGATATACATATAAAAACTAAAATATTAAAAAACTAATTTATAAAAATATATCGAATGTAATATTTCATGCAATATTCTTAGATAAATAGTGAAAAAATATACAAATAATGATTAATTATACACACGTTCAATCATATATCTCTTACTGATATTAATTAACTTTAATTTCGGTTTAACTTATTTTTTATTTTTTTAGTTCTAAAAATTAGAAAAAAATTAAGAATTAAATAGAGTTAAAGTTAATTTAGTAGAACTGAACATTAAAAAAATTAGCATATGTACCACCTCCTTTTAACAGATATTTGTAACAAATGAGAGACAGAATTGTAAGTTGTAAAGTTTATAAATCTGAAACATAGGTGTACCTGCAATGCTATGGATTTGCTGTAAACAATATCTTCATCAGTGCCAACAGCAGAAATGAGACAATCCATTTTGCTGAAACTGTCATCGGTACCGACTTCTCCATCCTGTTGAAAACAAAAGATTGAGGGTAAGAGAACGCGACAATTCAGAATTCAACGCGCCGGGGTCATTGGCGGTATATTATGCAATTTACGCGCTTACCTTCCACGCGGCGTACAGGCGCTTCATACGCCGGAAAAACATATCTTTGTCGAGAGACACGTTTGCCATGGTTTGGCGTTTGGATTTTTACTCACGCACGCGGTTACAGGAGCTCTCTCTCTCTAATACGAAAATATAATCAACGCCTGCGTTGTAAGCGGGCGAAGGAACAAAACATTCAGAAGACACGCAGATCGCCGCAGCGTTATCACATCTTCCCACTCGGTTTTCTCGTGTGATTTATAGTGCCGGTACGCAAATCGGTTTACCTCGCGAATTCGACCGCCGACGGAGTAACGAACATTGACGATCGCGGTAAACTTGTGCGACCACAGATACGGAGATGGCGGGATTTATAACCAAACCCGCAATCCGCAATACACGCAACGCTCGTGATGCCGCGAATCGTGACGGTCGCGTCGCAAAAGCGTCCCGCGCGAGAGAACGGAGTGCTGATTGGTTGGCTCGTCATTCCTCACGCAAGAACGCTAGGGAATAACGCGTGTCTCAGACGACAGCCAATCGAGCGTCAGCTTATTCGAGATCACTCGAAACTACTTTTCTATCGAACTGATTCGGCAAATTATATTCAGCTAAATACATAGATAGTTGCTTTCTCTGCAACCAATGTTAAAAATTATTTAAAGTTACTAGATTTTTATATATCGCAGATGCTCCAATGAATTTTCTTATTTTTGTAATTTTCATATCGTTTCAAGAACACAATCGACCTAATCAATTGATCTATCAATTAGATTTTATATTCAAAAAGTCGATTGCTCGATCATTGTTTCCTTTCAATATAGTTTATAAAAAAAAAGCTGACAAAGCTATAGCTCAAAAATTACTATCCAGCATCACGACAATGCGTCCTGTGAAACTGTACTCTTGAATTAGCATTTTTGTTAGTTCAAGGGTGACTTTCATCACCTCCGATTAAGACCAATTGTATTTGTTGTTAAATTTGTGGACAAATTGCGATTGGTCAATTCCAATGGAATAAACGGCTGATTAACTTAACTGGAGGTTAGTGAAAGTCACCCTAATGTAATCTCCTTTTACTACATACATGCGTATATACAATACATACATACATACTCATGCGTGATGTGCGTGAGCATGCGCGCACGTGTATACTTTCATTCACACATTGTAATGCACATTGTAAAATCTCTATATCTGCGTTAGTGTCGGTCCACAATAAGTATTTAATCTTTAAGTCGTAAGAAATTGATCAATCATAGTCGATTATTCTTTTCATATTCGATTATAATTGGTCAATTTCTTACTTCTTAAAGCTTAAATCATTTATTGTGGACCGACACTTAGTGTCGATCCATAATAAGTGATTTAAGCTTTAAGAGACGTAAGAAATTGACCAATTATAATCTAATATGAAAAGAATAATCGACTATGATTGGTCAATTTTTTACGGCTTAAAGATTAAATACTTATTGTGGACCGACACTTAGATAATCAAATGTCTCTTGCATTGGGATGTTAGAGATCGATTAGGGTCTTTATTTCGCAGCAAAACTCGCAAAATGGCTATATATAGATATTCGTTCTCATTTTATGCGCATACATATATATGTATACGTACATGCATTTGTACATTGACATACATTACGCCATCCTTTTTAACGGAGATAAGTGCAGATATGCGCGCCACCTCTAGACTTCCTCTGCGTATTTCCTTGAAGAAGCGCGAGAAAGATATTCAGAATCTATCCATACAAATTTGCATAGCTGCGCAATCATAAAGTGCTGTGCATAAAGAAAATTATCCAATCGCATTTTATGTGCATTCTTACGATAAAAATGCAATTGAATAATTTTTTTAAGATGCTTTTTTATACTGACGCATATTTTCACTGTCAAAATAGATCACATGATCAAAAAATGACTATTCAAATTTCATTATTTCCGCGTCGATTTGGATCACGTGACCTACTTTGATATTAAAAATGAGCGTCGAGCGTCAGCATGAAAAGGCATGAAAGGCATGAAAAGGCCTTATTCACATATTTATATATTTACGCACAAGTTGTCTGGGCAATATAGGCACTTACATATATCGTTTCTACACCTTTCTACACCCAAAAGAACATCATTAATGCACAGCACTGTACATATATATATACATATGCTGCACCTGAATAGATTCCGCATATATGCGCGTATATATATTTTTGTAAGCTCGCTCGCGTAATTGCGGAATGCTTTTATCCGCGATTGACTGATCGACTCGAACGTCGCCGCTCGTCGGGGCCGCAATCGACTACTCGCACGTTGCCTTATACGTATATATCGGCGAGGATGAAAGAGCCGAGGAAGGTGGTGGATTAGAAATTTGTTTGTGGCGGGGCGTCGGGAGGCGCGATTCACAGTGCGTGGAAATGCATGATAGTTTGTTGCCCCGCCGCGCCGGAATGACACACATCCACCTTGAGTGGACCGTGGTTGGATCCGCGAAATTATGAAAAGAGGCTCGTGCCTGTCTTGCCCGAGAACTCAACGCCGTCCCGAGGAAAGCGCGGTTCCTAGTGTCGTATGTACATTTGGAACGGTTTGCCGAATTCTGCGCGCAGGGTTTCACGGCAAACGCGAGTAAAACGTGTCGCTTGTATCATGAACGTGAGTATCCCAGGCTTTCCCCCCAGCGAACTCGCCGAATCTCGAATTATTCGTGGGATACCTATTTTTTTTTTTACATCTAGAACCACGTCCCGCGTCTCTGGTCGAGGAATGATTTTGCATGTCGGATGACGAATTATTTTTCATGTTCTTCATCGTCTTCGTACTGCAGTTTAAACAATCTAATGTATATTTCTCATCTAATTTTACAGTAATTGCAAACTTGATTGTTGATACATGCGAATATACATTTGTCAATATTAATGGCTAGTTCTGGAAATTTGATTGTGCGACATGCAGTTGATCTCTTGTAGTCCCTTTCTCTGTTTTTTTTGTGTAAACTATTTTCAGAATATTCCCATTCTGTATTATTCTGGCATACGGTAGATGGCAATTTGATTATGTAACTCACATTGGATTATTGACCTAAAATCTTGGTAAACTCATTTTTAATGACAGCCCTAGAATGTAATTATATTTTCATATATTTATTTGTGATTTGAAGTGTTGATTAACAAAACTGTTTTCACTTGCAAAGAGAGTTTTCATCTTTTCAGCTATGCTTTCTTTTAACATTTAAAATGGAGCATATAATTCAAATTTATCAAAAAGAAAAGAAAAGAATAAGATATAGGAAAAGAAAGAAAAATACACGGCATTTTGAAGAACATAGCTGAAAAATATAGATCTTTGCGTAAACATATTTTAACAAAATCTTTTTATTCATTTATGTTTAAAACATATCTATTAATAAATAATTTGAATGCAAAGAAGAGATATGCTTTTGCAAATTTTTGTTACTCTACAATCAACAAAATTTACAGTTCTAATAGAATGATAATATTCTCGTATACTTGTAAATATGTATCATTGAAACATGTATGTAAAATCACTGCGTGCTATGTTTTATGTATTTCAATTTAATTATTTACTAACTTGGCCTAATCCTTGGTATATAATTGAGTCTTTGCATTATTTTTGTATATAACTGGTTTTAACTTTAATACATGTTTTGTAAAATATATGGATAAATTATATTAAATTTTACAAAAGGAAATTAAATATATTTTTAAGATTTTTATATACACAAGTTTTATATATTGCACAGTGAAATACATTAAATAATCGTTAGCAGATTATATGTATTTTTTTATTTGTGCAATACATTTAATAATTTGTTTAATTTTCAATACAGGTAGTCAGCATAGCAGAGAGGTGGTGTCGAGAAGGTGGTTGACACACCTTCATATATTTGAGATGATCGAAAGTGTATCGCGTAGAGCGTTGAGTGGCTCCAGTGGGAGCTACCACGTTCGTGGTGCCGAATTAGCGAGGAATCGTAGATTAAAATCTTTGTCAGCCACTGTTACTTTCCTAGATGATACACAGCATACGTTTCAATTAGATGTAAGTCTATTATATTTTTTTGTGAGTCTAATAATTCAAATATTCAAGAAAAAATAAATTATGTATCACAGAAACGAGCAAAAGGGCAAGTTTTATTAGACTTGGTATTTCAACATTTGGAACTCATTGAAAAGGATTATTTTGGTTTACAATACGCTGAAAATGGAATTAGCACAACTATTCCTACGTCTGATGTAATGGTAATGTAAAATGTTAGAATTAGAATTAAAACTGTTTTAATATATGATACGAATATTATTTAATTTTAATTTTTTTTAATATTACATAGTATATACAAATTTTATAACACGTAATTAAAAGATATTTAAAAGAAATAATGATTAATTTTTAATATAAATATTTTCAGAGATGGCTGGACCCCTCTAAACCGGTGAAAAAGCAGATAAGAAGTAAGGGTAAAGATCCTATTTCCTTTAATAAAATATTTATAATTATAAAAAAGTTAAATATATTTTCTAGTCGATTATTTTTTCATGTTATATGGTCACAAGTGCACAACATATATTTACTTGTTCCAGGTGGACATTTCTTTTTTAGAGTAAAATTTTATGTATCTGATCCTAGTAAGCTGCAGGAAGAATATACCAGATATCAATTTTATTTACAAATACGTAGAGATATTCTTCAAGGAAAACTTCAATTACCATCTAGTACAGCTTGTTTAATTGCCAGTTATACAGTTCAATGTAAGTTTGAGAGACAATATTATAATTTCAGTCTTAAAATACAAATTAATAAAAGAAATGAATAAAATTAATAAAAGAAATACATCTTTTTTATTCCATATGTGTATAGCGGAATTAGGAGATTATCATCCAGAAGAACATGGACCAGGTTATCTTTCACAGTTACAATTGATACCTGGACAAACTGAAGAAATGGAAAAGAAAATATCAGAGTTACATAAACTGCACAAGTTCGTTTATTTTTTACAATGTCTTATAAATTTTGTAACTTATTTTAATATTAAATGAATTTTTATCTATAGGGGACAATTGCCAGCCGATGCGGAATTTAATTTCCTAGATCATGCAAAACGCTTAGATATGTATGGAGTAGAATTACATAAAGCAAGGGTATGTAATGGATATTCGATTTTTAAAAATATTTTTATCGAATAAGCATATACATAGATATTTTGCTTGCTTTTTAGGATTCAACAAATAAAGAAATACAGTTAGGTGTTACATCAATTGGTCTGGTTGTATTTCAGAATGGTATAAAAATTAATGTATTTTCATGGTCAAAAATAGTTAAAATCTCTTTTAAAAGAAAACAATTTTTTATACAACTTCGACGAGAACAAGTAGGTTTCACTATTCATTAATATATATGATTCAACAAGGTCTCACTATTCATTAATATATATGATTTTTTTTTCTCACTTTTGCAAATTAATTTATGTTGCAGTCCGAAAATTATGATACGTTATTGGGCTTTAATATGCAAACTTATCGTAGTTCCAAAAACCTGTGGAAAGCTTGTGTCGAACATCATACCTTTTTTAGACTTCATAGTCCGAAAATGCGGCCAAAACGGTTTCCTCTTACTTTAAGCAGTAGATTTACTTATTCGGGACGTACAGAGTTTCAAACGGTTGAAGATGGGAAGCACAGAGCACGTGTGGAGAGGACATTTATACGGTAATTATAGCAATTTGCTATAAATTATTAAATTTATTCTTAAAAACTAAGAATAATTTGGATAAACATTTTTTTTTAATTTCCTTCAAAACTTTTTTGAAAACTTTTGATGTTTAGATCACCTAGTAAGAAAATTGCTCATACTATTGCAACAGCACCTGTTGCTGAAGATAAAGGAAAACTAACAATACCTCCTGGAAGACCTCCTCGGTCTTATGATAATAAGGTTCAATCTCTTGGTGCTCGTGAACCTCGTCAAGCATGGGGTGAAGGAAATCCAAGTGATGAGTTAGTTACATATAATAATATTTATATTCCAGAAGTTTCTTTAAGTATATTATTTCTTTTAATTATAATCAGTCAAATAGAAGTTATTAAAGTATTTTATTTGCAAAAAATAGACAAAAGAAATAATAATTGCTGTAGAATGTACAATATAATTTTTGACATTATGATTTATATAATTCATAAAACAAATTATATTAATAGTAAAAGAGAACATTTGGTTAATACTTATTTTTATTTAGTATCTTTTGTTTCATTTATCTCCTCTTATAGTGAAGGTGGTTTTTTATCTTTGAGGGAAGAAATAACAGGAAGCTACACGCAAGGTGGAGCGTTTTCTCCAGCATTAGGCTCGCGAGTATTCAGTTATGCGGATGATGATACAACTACTGAAAGAAATATTTATGATTTGCCAGACTATAGTGAACCTACTAGTTCACCAGCTCCGCAAGTATGCATATCTACTACAAATATATATAATGACTAACAAATGTAAATAAGAATATTGAATGACTACATTTTTCATTTTAGATATTAGAAGATGGTTTAGTAACTATATCTTTAACGCCAGATGAACAAGGACGTTTTGGTTTTAATGTAAAAGGTGGATTAGATTTAGATATGCCGATCTTGGTATCACGAGTAGCACCGAATACACCTGCTGATCGCTGTTATCCAAAATTGAACGAAGGAGATCAAGTACCTCATCATTTAATGCACACTTTAATCTACACCAATATTTTGTGTGATATTATAGTTTTTCTTTATGCAGGTTGTTTATATTAATGGAATCGATGTGAGTGGTTTATTGCATGAACGCGTAGTGAACTTGATACGCCAATCACGCGATCGCGGATCCGGTGAACTTACTTTAACTGTCAGACCTAATGCTCTATATAATGCATTGGCTGGTACCGATGAGACATCCGAAGAAGAACCGCCTTATAGGTATATAGAAGCATTCCAAATTGTACACATTTTTAAAATATATATTGAACTTTGCAATGTTAATTATATATAATTATAATGAATTGGTACAAGGTATGTACCTGATGCACCTCATGCAGCTATTGGATCTGATGCACTAGCGCAATCTATGTTGCTGCTTGCGGATGGTCTAGCAAGTGGTGCTCTTATCGCGCAATATGAACAGTTATACAGAAAAAATCCGGAACTTACATCGCTTGAATCAAAAAAACCAGAAAATCAATCAAAAAATCGCTATCGAGATATTTCACCGTGTAAGTTAAAGTTTTCTGTAATAAAACGAATTAATAAATGATTAATAAGATACATTCATTTGAAATTGAATAATTATTGAAATCATTTGCATAATATACAAATTTTTGTAGATGATGTTACTCGAGTGATCTTGATGGGATCTGCGAACGGAGATTACATTAATGCGAATTATGTGAACATGGAAATACCAGGTTCAGGCATTATTAATAGATATATCGCTACGCAGGGTCCTCTGTCTTCCACCGTTGCCGATTTTTGGCAAATGATTTTAGAAGCCGGTAGCACACTTGTCGTTATGCTGACAACTCTAGTTGAACGCGGTCGTGCAAAATGTCATCAATACTGGCCGGCGTATAACGAGACCCTTACATTACGGAATCTCACTCTTACATCGACTGCAGAAAATGTCGAAGATACATTTATTTTTAGAGAATTCATACTTCGCGATGTTAACGTAAGTAAAGTTTTGTATTATTGTAAGAGGAAAAGAAAATATGAGAATATGAAATATAATGCACAACAATATAATAATGTGCGCATTTTTAATGTGTGCAATCAACATATATGTTTGCAGACTGGAGAAGAAAGAGATATAACACATATGCAGTATTGCAGCTGGCCTGATCACGGAGTACCCAGTGATTGGCGACAATTTACTACATTTACAGAGCGTGTTAGAGCAGCTCGTACTGGAATAGTTGAACCTGCGGTTGTGCATTGTTCTGCTGGAATAGGACGAACCGGTGTATTAGTTTTAATGGAAACTGCATTGTGTTTAATTGAAGCTAATCAACCAGTGTATCCGTTAGATATTGTACGCTCTATGAGAGATCAGAGAGCAATGATGATACAGAATGCTGTAGGTTTCATTCGTTGTCATATTATTTATAACATATTATTTTATTTGAATATAACATTCTTTTTCCTTCCAGAGTCAATATAGATTTGTGTGTGAAGCAGTCCATAAAGCCTATAGTGAAGGGATAGCCAAGCCACTTCCAGAGTTTAGTAGATGAAAATAAAAATTCAAGATGGACAGCATTTTGTAATTATACCATTTCTTCTCTCACATCTTCAAGCATCATGCCACTAGAAAGTAGTTTTATACTTTGACAATAACATATAATATATATTTAATATAGCATATCCTAGAAAAAACAGATATTTACTGCATAAAGTATACATTTCATTTATATATAACTGACATGTCCAGTTCTCACTCATTACTGTAACAAAAGTTTCTATTTCTGTTTAGTCTTATACGTAGATTGATTTAATATTTTAGTGATTTATTTTATTTCTTTGTACAAAACATTGTTTTGTACAAAATGTGATCATATTTTTCTGTTACGAGTATTAATGTTCTTGATAATTTAAAATATTTCTATGAGACATGTATTTAAGAAGCCTCAAAAAAGTAATGCACTATTAAATTTATAAATACATTTATATATATATATATATATATATATATGTATGTGTGTATATGTA